>NW_020537652.1:0-29072 GCF_003426905.1 Ctenocephalides felis | reverse complement strand
CTTAGGGCAAATTGCTGGAACTTCCCGTACCTTCCAATATTTTTTTTTTTGAAAAGATTAACATTTTTGAAAAAAATTTACTCTGAAAAATTGGATTTTTGAGAAACTATAAATTTTTGACAAAAATTTCCTTTTTTTTTGGAATAGATTTTTTGAAGAAAAGTGTATTTTGAAATATTTTGGAAATTCTGAACTTTTTTTCAAAGCAATTTTACTGCCTGGAGACGAAATATGGAAGCGCGTAAGCGCCGCGCCGCCGTCTAACGGATAAGCATTGGTACTGAACCCATAGGAATGTAAACAAAATTTATACTTATTGTTAAAATCTCTATAAAATATCTGATAATTTGATATGCATATGTCTAATGAGTATTTTGACCGCCAGTTGGCATTTTTTTTTTACTTTTTTTACTAGATCTTCGAAACTGCTAGACCTGCTTTCTTGAAAATTTGATCAGTTTTTTATCTTGTTAATACCAGTAAAATGTTTTTAACTTCCCGTAGGGTAAGTTATAGTAATCGCAAAAAAATCGAAAATGAAAATTTTATATATCTTTACGTTTCAGAGGTTTCTGAACATTTTGGCATACCTTAGAAAAATGGATGTATGTGTGTGTGTGTGTGTGTGTGTGTGTGTGTGTGTGTGTGTGTGTGTGTGTATGTGCGGATACAATTTTCGTCGACGATTTCGGGAACACGGATCAACCGATTTGAATAATTCAAAAAGCATTCGATTCGTATTGATAAGGAGACGTGCTGATTAGTTTTTGGCGAAGGCAAGTCTAGCCGTTCCGAAGATACGGGGCAAAAAGTGCCGAAAACGGTAACTCGGTTTTTAAAAGAACGGAGCGTCCGATTTTAATAATTCAAAAAACATTTTACTTGTATTGACATGGTGAAGAATTGATCAAATTTTCATGAAGGCAGGTCTAGCGGTTTCGGAGATCTAACGAAAAAAGTAAAAAAAAATGCCATTTCGCGGTCAAAAATGATCATTAGACATATGCACATCAAATCATCAGATATTTTATAGAGATTTTAACAATAAGTATGAATTTTGTTTACATTCCTATGGGTTCCGTACCAATGTTTATCCGTTAGACAGCGACGCGGCGCTTACGCGCTTTATATTTTGTTTCTATGCAGTTGCGGCAGTACGATTGCTTTGAAAAAAAGTTCAGATCTTCCAAAATATGTCAAAATTAAAAAAAACATTTTTTTTCAGAAAAAAAAAAATTTAAAAATTTTTTTTAGAGTTTTTTTTAAAAAAAAATTTTTTTTTCAAGAAAAAGTAATTCTTTGTCCAATTTATAGTTTCTCAAAAATCTTATTCTTGCAAAGTAAAATTTTTTCAAAAATGTTAATCGTTTTTAAAAAAATAATAATTTTTGGTACGGGAAGTTCCAGCAATTTGCCTTAAGGCACGATGCCCTAATTGCCTTAAGACAGAATTCCACTTACAGCTAGTTTGAATTATTCAAATCGGTCGCTCCGTTCTCTTAAAAACTGAATTACCGTTTTGCTATAACTTATCCTACGAAAAGTTAATTGATGGGTTAGTTTTTTTACAGACTGCATATAACCTGCAAATCATCGGCAGAGTTGAAATAACTATTTATATATCCAATGCCTTGTAAAATGTTTTTTTAACTCAACTTAGCTTTTAATTCACTATTTTTTATTGTTCACAACTTTTTTAGGAAAAAGGTTTAGTTGATTCTTTTAACCCCACTCACATCCAAGTTTTGATAAAGGTTATATAATAAAAATTGTTGAATCTAACTTAAAAATAACAATAAATTTTAACAATAAAAATAAAAATAGCAATAAAGATCCCATAAACTAAACAACAGTGCTCACAACCAATCATGGTGGACCTTCAAGCCTAGCTCTACCCTATTTATATATTTATATATATATATATATATATATATATATATATATAATCTATACAAAATTTATAAAATAATATATCTATATTATATCATTCATTCGGTGAAAAGAATTAAAGTTATTTGCATATATTCAATCACAATTGGTAACTGAAATTTGGTCTTCACATCAAGTTCTACACGTGCAGGACCAGATTACAATCAAATGTATATAATAATCTATATAATGACGAATATAATAATAAATGGGCACTCTGTGCAAAGGGAAACGCAATCACGAACTCCATTAACATTATATATTAAAAGCCCTATAATAACATATATGGTTACAATGAATATATTAAAATCTAATTATTTAAAAAGTGATACGTCAGCTATATCATTCTCTTGTCGAATACGTACCACACAAAAAGTTGAAATTTTTGAATGAAACTGAAATTATTAGAGTTGAAAAAATAATATTATCAGAATAGAAAACTAGATTAGGAATTTTGCCCGCAGGTTAGTAGCACAAACTTCGAAGTTTTTGTAAATAATCAACTAAAATCAAATAAATTTTCAACTGTTTATAACATTCATTGTATTTTGTATGAATAAATGTATTTTTTGGATAGTGTCAATGTGTGGGCGTCTATAATGTAAAGTACAAAAAAAAGAAGCAAGCATACATGGTGTATGCAATCAGAGTGTGTTCCAATATTCCAAACATTATGAATTTTTCCAATTAAACAACTTTTCCTATTGGTCTGCAATATTTTGGTGCTTGTTTACATGACTATAAGATTTCTATATGAACAATTAACATTTTAACAATCAATTACTGTGTAAACAATTGAACGGCTCGGTTGATCTTTACCACAAACTCATCAGCACGATTCTCTACTAATCTGATGGGATAGTTTTGAATTTTCTAAATCAATTCAAGGTTTTTGGCTAAAATCACTGGCGTAAAATTTAAATTTTAAAATTTAATTTTTGCATCTTTACAACCGCTGGACCTCCCTTTGCTATAATGTAACTAATTCTTTATTGCGTCAACACAGGTGAATTACTTTTTCAATCAAATCCTCCGTTTCCTCAAAAACTGCATTTTTTGCATTTTTGCTGTGAAACTACTAAAAATGTCTTTGTAAAGCTACAAAACATGATAAGCAGAATCGACGAAAGTTATCGAATGGAGATCAATAGAATGATCTCCACAAAATATCTGATCAAGGTTATATGGAATGAACGTTCTCTATAAAAAAACTAACTCATTTTATTGTAGTATTTTGCATTGGTTGAATAATGTAGTTATTATTTCGTAAAATCCCTATGAAATTAAGTCATTGAACCTGTTTGCCCCATGGCTGGTCTATTTTACCCCGCCTATAAGGTAAAAAGAACCAAATGAACTTTAAAAAAAACAGCAACAAAACATTTTTACACTGAAGATCGAAACTCGTAATATGTTAATTACTTTAGGTACTTGAGTCAAAAACTCATTTTCCATTTTTTGCACTCTTTGCTCTGTATCTCTGAACCGGCAAGACCTGTCTTTGCCAAAAACTAACCAGCACATCTCCCTATCAATAGGAATAGAAAGTTTTTTGAATTAATCTAATCGGTTGATCTGTGTGCCCGAAATCGTGGACAAAAAATTGTATCCATACATACGCACACATAGATACATACATCAGTTTTTTTCTTAGGTATCCCAAAATGTTCAGATACCTCATAAAGATATACAAAAATTTCAATTTTTGGACGTTTGCAATAACTTACCCTACGGGAAGTTAAGGGGCACAACTAGTGTGAAATTTTCAAAAAATCTAATTTCCATAATTCGATAGGTTATACCTTTAAAAATAACATACCAAAATTTTAAATGGATATCTTAAATAGTTTTGAGTTACAGCCATTTAAAGAGTATATATATAGTATATAGTGTAACGATCAATTAATATTTAAACGTTTTTCTCGAAACAGCATTTTCCGAATTTGCTGCAGCGATTACTCAAAAACAAATAATCCGATCGCTATCAAATTTTTATTACATGTTCTATATATAGTTTTCCGTAAAATGAACTATCGATTTTTTGATCGGATCAAAAATCGAATTTTGGCAGTCCAAAAACGACCAAAATTTTGGGTAAAATTCGACTTTTTTTTAAAAACGCCGTCATTTTGTCAATTTTTTATTTTTTTCTTTATCGTAGTTCATTATAGACAATATTATCTATTTTAACGAGATTTTTTTTTTGAATTTCATTTTATTCACTTTGAATCACTGCAGCAGGAAATGGCCTTTTTTTGTCGCGCCGTTGGAGATTGACGGTAACTTAATAAATATTTAATTTGTTTCTTCAAAAAATCTACTATGTATTCTTAAAACATGTATAAATATATTCCTAAAATTTTGAAATGATTGATAAAGTAGTTTTTTTAATATAAATCCCCAAAAATTACGTTTTTTAGGCGGTTACACTAGTTGTGCCCCTTAATATTTTTTTTTTTTTTTTTTTTTAACTCAGTTTTATTTAGCAATCAGAAATACATAAAAATTCCTATGAGCTAAAGTGACAATATTTATGAGTGATGCCTAAGGAGAACTCCAATGAGAACTTCTCAGTTTTACAATTAATATAATATTATATTAGACCTAATCTAAGACTAAGTCTAAGGGCCATTGTCGTTTCAACCTCCTAATGCCAAAAGGTTGAGTAATGCCAACTATAGATGGGTTCGAATGTGTGCACTAGTTGTGCCCCTTAATAATGAATAAATAAATGTATGCAATAAAAATAAAAATTTACGATCACATGTTGAGACCAAAACTGCTCTTTGATTAACTCAACTGCGTTTCATATAAAATTACTAAAATAACAATATCAGCAAAAACACGTAGTTAACTTATCTCATTAAGATTAGCATCGTGCAGCCAAATGAATTTCTGATTATTAATCTTTTTATGTGATACAATTAAGCTAATAAATGCGTACCCTTAAACCCATATCGTCGGGTTTACAATCGTAGTATCCAGAATAGAAAGCATTTGGAAGTTGTAGGGTCATCATAACGGGCCGATGCTTTCATATTACATTTGATGTGACTAAGCAGAAAACGCGAACTCGTTTGTCAAGAGGGAGGAAACGCACGCACGCACGCACGCTAATGTAATCGCAGATTGACGCCCTAGAAATAGATCGTCTGTACGCACAAACTCATACACATACACAGACACACACACATATATATATATATATATATATATATATACATTTATATATTCTGCTTCCGTGCTTCTTCGTCCTGTGCTGCGGCTTTCACTTCCCTGTATTTTCTTATCTCGCGTAAGTCATCTGTTTCGGTTCGAATGGATCAAAAAGTATGTTGTTAAGAGATAGATTGCAAAAATGTATAAGAAGTCCGTGATCCACCAAGATGCTGCCGAACTCTATTAAAACACTTGCACTTTATTTATATTGTCGAAGGACCAGATATACTTAGACAGTGGCTATATCAGACCGAATAAAAGAATAATAATAAATGTTTAATTATTGTATAATTGAATGAAAGATTAAGATTATTTATAGATGATATGTTAGATGTTATTGCTTTGAATGTTGATTTAAGACCGATGTTAGTTGAGTATTGATTTAAGGCTGGTGTTCGTTATGTGAAATTTGAGTTAATACTAAATTATAAAGATTTTACAATTTTATATGATTTTTCTGATTGGTTCGTTTTTGTGGGTTCAAGTACATCCCATTACATTTTTGACCAATCAGGTATTATATTAATCGGTGATTCCATGATACGTGGAAATCACTCGGGAACAGGTGATTAAAATTCTTATAAAAATAGATTAATGCTATGAAGATAGATTTAGGGACAGGATTCATGACAATGAAAGCGATTATTTATTTAATAGTTCTAAATTATATAATAAAGGATGAGCGTTTATTATTGCTAGCCTCTCTGCAGGTAATAAAATATATAATTAGACCAGGGTTGAGTAAGGCGTTAACATCATCAATCATCTGCTTTTGTCATCTTATTTGTCCACTTTATCTCCTCCATTCATCTCCAGCACCACATTTTAAAACTCTTCAAATAGTTCTTGTCGGCCTCTGTTAGAGTCCATGTCTCTAATCCATACAGAGCTATGCTCAAGGCTACTTTATTAGTAGCTTGCTCTTGCTTCTTCATGCCGCTTTTTATATTAATAATGTTTTTTTAATTTTTCAAATCGGCTGATCGGTGTTTCCGAAATCGTCGACGAAAATTTGTATCCGCACATACACACACAGAAGCATTCATTTTTCTAAGGTATGCCAGTATGTTCGAAAACCTCTGAAAAGTAAAGATATTTAAAAAAAATTATTTTCTATTTTTTACGATTACTACTGTAACTTACCCTACGGAAAGTTTAAAAGAATCCGATTTGTTTTTTTTTTTTGAATATAAAAAATAATTCAGTTTTTATTTTAAATTCTAGCTAAAATTATGAAGTTCATTCATATACATGAAATACCACTTATAATAATACATTCAGACGAGAAGTTCCAACAATTGGCCCTAAGGCACGATGCCATACATCACTAGTTATGTGTTATATTCAACTTCCAGTAGGGTCAGTTATGGTAATCGCACAAGAATAAATAATCAAAATTTTTATATATCTCTACGTTTCAAAGGTTTTCGAATGTATGTGTGTATATTTGGATACAATTTCTCGTCCACGATTTCGGGCGCACAAATCAACGGATTTGAATGGTTCAAAAACATTTCACTTCTATTGAAAAAATGAAGAATTTATAAAATTTTGTTAAGGCAGGTTTAGCGGTTTCGAAAATACAGAGGAAAAAGTAAAAAAAAGTTTATATTTGACGGTCAAAAATATATGCACACTAAATTATCAGATATTTGATAAAATTTGAAAAAATGAGTACTTATTTTGTTCCAACTTTGTTGGATTCCGTATCGAGATTGTTAATTTTTAAAGTTTACTTATACGGTTCAAGGAAATTTCATAATTTTCAGAAAGAATTTTTTTTAATTTTCAAAAATATACATAGTTTTATACTTTAAACATGAATTTTAAATTTACAAACCAATTTGAAAATGTAAATATTTTAAATGCGTTATTCTAACCGTACCTCAGATGGATTTATTTGGCACCTATTGCAAATGTAAACTTTCTCAAGTGTTTTCATCATCATCACTGTAAATTTTATGGACGATAAAATATATAGTGATTATAATTATCTGTTTGAAAATGTTTAAAACGATTTTTATTAATCATTGATCAATATTTATTGATTACTGTTTTTTCTAATTTTTAATTCTGGTGCGGGAAGTTCCAGCAATTTGCCTTAAGGCACGACGCCATGCACCACTAGTTATATGTAATACGTTCCCTTGCGCAACCGTACCCAGTCTCCTCTGCTTACATTTTTAACAAGTAAATTCACTTTCAATCCTTGTTGTTCATTGATAAAACGATAACAAGGTAAATTGTTACATTGATAAAATGATAAAGTCAAGTAAAAAATTTTAAGTACTATGATAAATTCGGTCTATTCAGTAACTGTGCTGATATAATAATCTGACAGATATTTAAATACATCATATTCATAATTTCGACTTCAATAATTTAAACCGAATAGATAACACATTATGCATACTTTTAATATCACATATTATAATTATCTATTGTGTAAAGAAACCATTTATTCTATTTTATGAATAAATTGTTATATTTAACACGATAGCAAAATGTAAGCAAAATGGATATGTCTGCAATATTCTGCGTGTAGTAATAAAAGCACCGAAGGAACAACATCTTGCTTATTTACATTTACATTGATATTTTTCCCATGTGTTTTCTTGTTTAATTTATACGCAAATTTGTATCTAAATTTATGTATGAAAATAATACTTTCATTGAATGTATCTGGGGAACAATAATGCTCACTGTTTATTGCTTCCAAAATAAAACTTTAATTGAAATACTCGATTTTCTAAAATATTTTTTTTATATATATATATATATATATATATATATATATATATATATATATATTTGTAAATTTTTTAGCAGCCCAACAGTCGAATTAAAAAGATTAAATAACAAAATTATTTATTCAATTATACGTTTCGACACTTGATGTGTGTCATCATTCAGTAATCTAAAAACATTTAACATAATGAACAAGTGATGATAAATATAAATATATAAAAGGAGGAAATTATACATACCAAACCAGGAAAAACAAAAAAATTAATTATGATGTGAAAATTGATATAAACACTAACTTTGTGTAAAATATAAAAAAACTATTATTAACAAACGAGTTTATAGGAGGAGCAAATATTGCCCTCCTATATTTAAGTTAACATCGGAAAATAACTTAAATATAGGAGGGCAATATTTGCTCCTCCTATAAACTCGTTTGTTAATAATAGTTTTTTTTTATATTTTACACAAAGTTAGTGTTTATATCAATTTTCACATCATAATTAATTTTTTTGTTTTTCCTGGTTTGGTAATTTCCTTCTTTTATATATTTATATTTATAAACTCGTTTGTTAATAATAGTTTTTTTATATTTTACACAAAGTTAGTGTTTATATCAATTTTCACATCATAATTAATTTTTTGTTTTTCCTGGTTTGGTATGTATAATTTCCTCCTTTTATATATTTATATTTATCATCACTTGTTCATTATGTTAAATGTTTTTAGATTACTGAATGATGACACACATCAAGTGTCGAAACGTATAATTGAATAAATAATTTTGTTATTTAATCTTTTTTAATTCGACTGTTGGGCTGCTAAAAAATTTACAAAATATATATATATATATATATATATATATATAAGGACAAAAAATATTTTAGAAAATCGAGTATTTCAATTAAAGTTTTATTTTGGAAGCAATAAACAGTGAGCATTATTGTTCCCCAGATACATTCAATGAAAGTATTATTTTCATACATAAATTTTAGATACAAATTTGCGTATAAATTAAACAAGAAAACACATGGGAAAAATATCAATGTAAATGTAAATAAGCAAGATGTTGTTCCTTCGGTGCTTTTATTACTACACGCAGAATATTGCAGACATATCCATTTTGCTTACATTTTGCTATCGTGTTAAATAAACAATTTATTCATAAAATAGAATAAATGGTTTCTTTACACAATAGATAATTATAATATGTGATATTACATTTTATCAATGTAACAATTTACCTTGTTATCGTTTATCAATGAACAACAAGGATTGAAAGTGAATTTACTTGTTTAAAAATGTAAGCAGAGGAGACTGGGTCTAGTGGTGCATGGCGTCGTGCCTTAAGGCAAATTGCTGGAACTTCCCGCACCAGAATTAAAAATAGAAAAAACAGTAATCAATAAATATTGATCAATGATTAATAAAAATCGTTTTAAACATTTTCAAAAAGATAATTATAATCACTATATATTTTATCGTCCATAAAATTACAGTGATGATGATGAAAACACTTGAGAAAGTTTACATTTGCAATAGGTGCCAAATAAATCCATCTGAGGTACGGTTAGAATAACGCATTTAAAATATTTACATTTTCAAATTGGTTTGTAAATTTAAAATTCATGTTTAAAGTATAAAACTATGTATATTTTTGAAAATTAAAAAAAATTCTTTCTGAAAATTATGAAATTTCCTTGAACCGTATAAGTAAACTTTAAAAATTAACAATCTCGATACGGAATCCAACAAAGTTGGAACAAAATAAGTACTCATTTTTTCAAATTTTATCAAATATCTGATAATTTAGTGTGCATATATTTTTGACCGTCAAATATAAACTTTTTTTTACTTTTTCCTCTGTATTTTCGAAACCGCTAAACCTGCCTTAACAAAAATTTTATAAATTCTTCATTTTTTCAATAGAAGTGAAATGTTTTTTGAACCATTCAAATCCGTTGATTTGTGCGCCCGAAATCGTGGACGAGAAATTGTATCCAAATATACACACATACATTCGAAAACCTTTGAAACGTAGAGATATATAAAAATTTTGATTATTTATTCTTGTGCGATTACCATAACTGACCCTACTGGAAGTTGAATATAACACATAACTAGTGATGTATGGCATCGTGCCTTAGGGCCAATTGTTGGAACTTCTCGTCTGAATGTATTATTATAAGTGGTATTTCATGTATATGAATGAACTTCATAATTTTAGCTAGAATTTAAAATAAAAACTGAATTATTTTTTATATTCAAAAAAAAAAAACAAATCGGATTCTTTTAAACTTTCCGTAGGGTAAGTTACAGTAGTAATCGTAAAAAATAGAAAATAATTTTTTTTAAATATCTTTACTTTTCAGAGGTTTTCGAACATACTGGCATACCTTAGAAAAATGAATGCTTCTGTGTGTGTATGTGCGGATACAAATTTTCGTCGACGATTTCGGAAACACCGATCAGCCGATTTGAAAAATTAAAAAAACATTATTAATATAAAAAGCGGCATGAAGAAGCAAGAGCAAGCTACTAATAAAGTAGCCTTGAGCATAGCTCTGTATGGATTAGAGACATGGACTCTAACAGAGGCCGACAAGAACTATTTGAAGAGTTTTAAAATGTGGTGCTGGAGATGAATGGAGGAGATAAAGTGGACAAATAAGATGACAAAAGCAGATGATTGATGATGTTAACGCCTTACTCAACCCTGGTCTAATTATATATTTTATTACCTGCAGAGAGGCTAGCAATAATAAACGCTCATCCTTTATTATATAATTTAGAACTATTAAATAAATAATCGCTTTCATTGTCATGAATCCTGTCCCTAAATCTATCTTCATAGCATTAATCTATTTTTATAAGAATTTTAATCACCTGTTCCCGAGTGATTTCCACGTATCATGGAATCACCGATTAATATAATACCTGATTGGTCAAAAATGTAATGGGATGTACTTGAACCCACAAAAACGAACCAATCAGAAAAATCATATAAAATTGTAAAATCTTTATAATTTAGTATTAACTCAAATTTCACATAACGAACACCAGCCTTAAATCAATACTCAACTAACATCGGTCTTAAATCAACATTCAAAGCAATAACATCTAACATATCATCTATAAATAATCTTAATCTTTCATTCAATTATACAATAATTAAACATTTATTATTATTCTTTTATTCGGTCTGATATAGCCACTGTCTAAGTATATCTGGTCCTTCGACAATATAAATAAAGTGCAAGTGTTTTAATAGAGTTCGGCAGCATCTTGGTGGATCACGGACTTCTTATACATTTTTGCAATCTATCTCTTAACAACATACTTTTTGATCCATTCGAACCGAAACAGATGACTTACGCGAGATAAGAAAATACAGGGAAGTGAAAGCCGCAGCACAGGACGAAGAAGCACGGAAGCAGAATATATAAATGTATATATATATATATATATATATATATATGTGTGTGTGTCTGTGTATGTGTATGAGTTTGTGCGTACAGACGATCTATTTCTAGGGCGTCAATCTGCGATTACATTAGCGTGCGTGCGTGCGTGCGTTTCCTCCCTCTTGACAAACGAGTTCGCGTTTTCTGCTTAGTCACATCAAATGTAATATGAAAGCATCGGCCCGTTATGATGACCCTACAACTTCCAAATGCTTTCTATTCTGGATACTACGATTGTAAACCCGACGATATGGGTTTAAGGGTACGCATTTATTAGCTTAATTGTATCACATAAAAAGATTAATAATCAGAAATTCATTTGGCTGCACGATGCTAATCTTAATGAGATAAGTTAACTACGTGTTTTTGCTGATATTGTTATTTTAGTAATTTTATATGAAACGCAGTTGAGTTAATCAAAGAGCAGTTTTGGTCTCAACATGTGATCGTAAATTTTTATTTTTATTGCATACATTTATTTATTCATTATTAAGGGGCACAACTAGTGCACACATTCGAACCCATCTATAGTTGGCATTACTCAACCTTTTGGCATTAGGAGGTTGAAACGACAATGGCCCTTAGACTTAGTCTTAGATTAGGTCTAATATAATATTATATTAATTGTAAAACTGAGAAGTTCTCATTGGAGTTCTCCTTAGGCATCACTCATAAATATTGTCACTTTAGCTCATAGGAATTTTTATGTATTTCTGATTGCTAAATAAAACTGAGTTAAAAAAAAATAAAAAAAAAAATATTAAGGGGCACAACTAGTGTAACCGCCTAAAAAACGTAATTTTTGGGGATTTATATTAAAAAAACTACTTTATCAATCATTTCAAAATTTTAGGAATATATTTATACATGTTTTAAGAATACATAGTAGATTTTTTGAAGAAACAAATTAAATATTTATTAAGTTACCGTCAATCTCCAACGGCGCGACAAAAAAAGGCCATTTCCTGCTGCAGTGATTCAAAGTGAATAAAATGAAATTCAAAAAAAAAATCTCGTTAAAATAGATAATATTGTCTATAATGAACTACGATAAAGAAAAAAATAAAAAATTGACAAAATGACGGCGTTTTTAAAAAAAAGTCGAATTTTACCCAAAATTTTGGTCGTTTTTGGACTGCCAAAATTCGATTTTTGATCCGATCAAAAAATCGATAGTTCATTTTACGGAAAACTATATATAGAACATGTAATAAAAATTTGATAGCGATCGGATTATTTGTTTTTGAGTAATCGCTGCAGCAAATTCGGAAAATGCTGTTTCGAGAAAAACGTTTAAATATTAATTGATCGTTACACTATATACTATATATATACTCTTTAAATGGCTGTAACTCAAAACTATTTAAGATATCCATTTAAAATTTTGGTATGTTATTTTTAAAGGTATAACCTATCGAATTATGGAAATTAGATTTTTTGAAAATTTCACACTAGTTGTGCCCCTTAACTTCCCGTAGGGTAAGTTATTGCAAACGTCCAAAAATTGAAATTTTTGTATATCTTTATGAGGTATCTGAACATTTTGGGATACCTAAGAAAAAAACTGATGTATGTATCTATGTGTGCGTATGTATGGATACAATTTTTTGTCCACGATTTCGGGCACACAGATCAACCGATTAGATTAATTCAAAAAACTTTCTATTCCTATTGATAGGGAGATGTGCTGGTTAGTTTTTGGCAAAGACAGGTCTTGCCGGTTCAGAGATACAGAGCAAAGAGTGCAAAAAATGGAAAATGAGTTTTTGACTCAAGTACCTAAAGTAATTAACATATTACGAGTTTCGATCTTCAGTGTAAAAATGTTTTGTTGCTGTTTTTTTTAAAGTTCATTTGGTTCTTTTTACCTTATAGGCGGGGTAAAATAGACCAGCCATGGGGCAAACAGGTTCAATGACTTAATTTCATAGGGATTTTACGAAATAATAACTACATTATTCAACCAATGCAAAATACTACAATAAAATGAGTTAGTTTTTTTATAGAGAACGTTCATTCCATATAACCTTGATCAGATATTTTGTGGAGATCATTCTATTGATCTCCATTCGATAACTTTCGTCGATTCTGCTTATCATGTTTTGTAGCTTTACAAAGACATTTTTAGTAGTTTCACAGCAAAAATGCAAAAAATGCAGTTTTTGAGGAAACGGAGGATTTGATTGAAAAAGTAATTCACCTGTGTTGACGCAATAAAGAATTAGTTACATTATAGCAAAGGGAGGTCCAGCGGTTGTAAAGATGCAAAAATTAAATTTTAAAATTTAAATTTTACGCCAGTGATTTTAGCCAAAAACCTTGAATTGATTTAGAAAATTCAAAACTATCCCATCAGATTAGTAGAGAATCGTGCTGATGAGTTTGTGGTAAAGATCAACCGAGCCGTTCAATTGTTTACACAGTAATTGATTGTTAAAATGTTAATTGTTCATATAGAAATCTTATAGTCATGTAAACAAGCACCAAAATATTGCAGACCAATAGGAAAAGTTGTTTAATTGGAAAAATTCATAATGTTTGGAATATTGGAACACACTCTGATTGCATACACCATGTATGCTTGCTTCTTTTTTTTGTACTTTACATTATAGACGCCCACACATTGACACTATCCAAAAAATACATTTATTCATACAAAATACAATGAATGTTATAAACAGTTGAAAATTTTATTTGATTTTAGTTGATTATTTACAAAAACTTCGAAGTTTGTGCTACTAACCTGCGGGCAAAATTCCTAATCTAGTTTTCTATTCTGATAATATTATTTTTTCAACTCTAATAATTTCAGTTTCATTCAAAAATTTCAACTTTTTGTGTGGTACGTATTCGACAAGAGAATGATATAGCTGACGTATCACTTTTTAAATAATTAGATTTTAATATATTCATTGTAACCATATATGTTATTATAGGGCTTTTAATATATAATGTTAATGGAGTTCGTGATTGCGTTTCCCTTTGCACAGAGTGCCCATTTATTATTATATTCGTCATTATATAGATTATTATATACATTTGATTGTAATCTGGTCCTGCACGTGTAGAACTTGATGTGAAGACCAAATTTCAGTTACCAATTGTGATTGAATATATGCAAATAACTTTAATTCTTTTCACCGAATGAATGATATAATATAGATATATTATTTTATAAATTTTGTATAGATTATATTATATATATATATATATATATATATAAATATATAAATAGGGTAGAGCTAGGCTTGAAGGTCCACCATGATTGGTTGTGAGCACTGTTGTTTAGTTTATGGGATCTTTATTGCTATTTTTATTTTTATTGTTAAAATTTATTGTTATTTTTAAGTTAGATTCAACAATTTTTATTATATAACCTTTATCAAAACTTGGATGTGAGTGGGGTTAAAAGAATCAACTAAACCTTTTTCCTAAAAAAGTTGTGAACAATAAAAAATAGTGAATTAAAAGCTAAGTTGAGTTAAAAAAACATTTTACAAGGCATTGGATATATAAATAGTTATTTCAACTCTGCCGATGATTTGCAGGTTATATGCAGTCTGTAAAAAAACTAACCCATCAATTAACTTTTCGTAGGATAAGTTATAGCAAAACGGTAATTCAGTTTTTAAGAGAACGGAGCGACCGATTTGAATAATTCAAACTAGCTGTAAGTGGAATTCTGTCTTAAGGCAATTAGGGCATCGTGCCTTAAGGCAAATTGCTGGAACTTCCCGTACCAAAAATTATTATTTTTTAAAAACGATTAACATTTTTGAAAAAATTTTACTTTGCAAGAATAAGATTTTTGAGAAACTATAAATTGGACAAAGAATTACTTTTTCTTGAAAAAAAATTTTTTTTTTTAAAAAAAACTCTAAAAAAAATTTTTAAATTTTTTTTTTTTCTGAAAAAAAATGTTTTTTTTAATTTTGACATATTTTGGAAGATCTGAACTTTTTTTCAAAGCAATCGTACTGCCGCAACTGCATAGAAACAAAATATAAAGCGCGTAAGCGCCGCGTCGCTGTCTAACGGATAAACATTGGTACGGAACCCATAGGAATGTAAACAAAATTCATACTTATTGTTAAAATCTCTATAAAATATCTGATGATTTGATGTGCATATGTCTAATGATCATTTTTGACCGCGAAATGGCATTTTTTTTTACTTTTTTCGTTAGATCTCCGAAACCGCTAGACCTGCCTTCATGAAAATTTGATCAATTCTTCACCATGTCAATACAAGTAAAATGTTTTTTGAATTATTAAAATCGGACGCTCCGTTCTTTTAAAAACTGAGTTACCGTTTTCGGCACTTTTTGCCCCGTATCTTCGGAACGGCTAGACTTGCCTTCGCCAAAAACTAATCAGCACGTCTCCTTATCAATACGAATCGAATGCTTTTTGAATTATTCAAATCGGTTGATCCGTGTTCCCGAAATCGTCGACGAAAATTTGTATCCGCACATACATACACACACATACATACACACACACACACACACACACACACATACATCCATTTTTTCTAAGGTATGCCAAAATGTTCAGAAACCTCTGAAACGTAAAGATATATTAAAATTTTCATTTTCGATTTTTTTGCGATTACTATAACTTACCCTACGGGAAGTTAAAAACATTTTACTGGTATTAACAAGATAAAAAACTGATCAAATTTTCAAGAAAGCAGGTCTAGCAGTTTCGAAGATCTAGTAAAAAAAGTAAAAAAAAAATGCCAACTGGCGGTCAAAAATACTCATTAGACATATGCATATCAAATTATCAGATATTTTATAGAGATTTTAACAATAAGTATAAATTTTGTTTACATTCCTATGGGTTCAGTACCAATGCTTATCCGTTAGACGGCGGCGCGGCGCTTACGCGCTTCCATATTTCGTCTCCAGGCAGTAAAATTGCTTTGAAAAAAAGTTCAGAATTTCCAAAATATTTCAAAATACACTTTTCTTCAAAAAATCTATTCCAAAAAAAAAGGAAATTTTTGTCAAAAATTTATAGTTTCTCAAAAATCCAATTTTTCAGAGTAAATTTTTTTCAAAAATGTTAATCTTTTCAAAAAAAAAAATATTGGAAGGTACGGGAAGTTCCAGCAATTTGCCCTAAGGCACGATGCTATGCGCCCCACTAGTTTATATTTTGTACTGGTTAAATAATGTAGCTATCATTTCGTGAAATTCCTGTAAAATTGAAAATAAGACATTAGATCTGTTTGCCCCCTGGCTGGTTCATGACTAAGTGTAAGTTTTGAAAAACAGCAACACATTTCTACAATGATGAATTAGCTGTAAGTTTTACTGAACATAGTCAGATAGTTGTTTATTCGATATGTGTTATTTGTTGTTTGGTTATCACAATATAATTTCTCTAAGTCAAATGGGACCTTTGTGTCCTGCCCCATTTAATTTTGTATGAATTAAGATCTTTTTTCACATTGTGATAAATAAAATTCATCTGTTTCTAATAACACCATCACTATAATTGGATGATTCGATTCCAATTATCTTTGAGATTTCATTATTGGAATCAGACTACATCCGTTTATCGTTCTAACAAAAGGTCGATCGTGTTCCATCTGAAACTGTATGGGAACATTAGTAAGCCGCTACGTTCGGAGTTATTTATCTGAATCCTACGTTTCTATCAAACGCGGACTTATGAATTTGGATCACGTGTTCCTCTAGTTTATGAGCTCATATCAGATAAAGAAAAAGAATTAGAAAGAAAACTAAAATCATTTCCGAACACAACAAGTAAGAAGTAATGAAGAACATGATGGTAATTATGCCGATTCTTGGCAAGGCGGTTCCAATGTGTATGTTGGGGGCGAGATAGGATCGATAGGAAGCGTGGACGCTTAATGAACTTCATAGAAAACTTTTCCTGAATTTAATTTTGGTTTATTTATAAACCGAAACAGGAGTAATGCAATATATTTCATTCGTGCACTGTAACAAGTTTTTATGAAATTGTGAATTAATTCATAAATTTTATTTGCTTTCCTTTGGAAGTTACTACCTTCAATCAAAAGAGAACTAACCAAAAATGATACTGTTTTCTTTACACCTCAGATACCTTAATTGTTAAGTACACATTTTCTTAAGTAAATAGAATCTTGTTTCAAAGTTTGAAGGAAAAAACGCTTGCTTTATGCAAAATTTGGTCGAAAGTCTAAGTTATCCGAAGAATTCTGGTTTCAAACCAGAACACGTAATCAATTTTAATTAATTTTACAAGAATTAAAATAAAGATAAAAACTTGTATTGTGTTAACATTTGTATATTTAAAATATTCCACCTCCATTACCTCAAAATCGAGCAAAATGAAGAATTTTTCAGTGATACTATATTAACCCTTTCCAATCGGATGCCGCCGCTCCAGCGACAAAATTCAGATAAATCTCGCAATTTGCGAGTGCAATAGGTTAAAGAATACGGCTAAAGATGTGTATTAGTCATCACCTTAATCTATTCGATTTTGCAAGATAAAGGGAATTATATCAATATTTATACCAAAAGTTTTTTTTTCGTTGGTTGTTATTTCTCTAGTTTTGAGCTCTTGTATTTAGTTTATGATACCTGAATATAAATTTTAGGTAAACTTTATTCAAATGTTTTGTAAAATATATTGCTATTTTCAAGTTAGATTCAACAGTTTTTTACATAATATTTATTAGCTTATACGTGGGTGAGATAAAAAGGACCAACTATACCTGTAAAGATGTAAATAATAAAAAATATTAAATAAAAAAGTAAATCTAGGTATAGAAGCAAATTAAGAAGAGGTATTCTAAATTAATAGTTATTTTAACTTTGGTGATTAATATTTATTGCAAAATACTATTAAAGACTGACATGTGGCTGAGGTAAATAGGACCAACAAAACCTATTCATTGGCAAAAGTGTAAACAATAAGAAATAATAACTGTAGAAATAATTTAAGGTAAACAATTTTTTGCAAGAGTATGATTAAATTAATAAATACTAGCACCGATATTAATGTAGTATTAATAAATACTACTAGACATATGCTGATGAACATTTCTATTGAAATACCAGATTATATCTTATGAAATAACCATGATATATTTAATGAAACCTTTGTAAAAATATTTTCCAAAATTTTTAGGTTAATAATGTAGCAATTACAATTAGTAAAATCTCTTTCAAATTAAAAAAAAAATCGTTGAATCTGTTTGTGTCCTAGATTTCCTCTCTTACCTCGCCCTTGGGGAAAAAGTGGACAGATGACAAATTTTATAAAATTAGTAAAAAAAACATATTTATATACTTAGGATTTAACTGGAAATTTTACTGAACTTAGTTCTATAGTTGTTTGAAACGTGTAATGTGTTATCATGTAGTTTATTAAGTATGGACAGTATAATAACTAAAAGTTGAATAAGATCTTTGTGTCCTATCCCACCCTATATCTATATCTAATTTATCTTAAATGTTTAATTCTCATCACGTGGAATACAACTATCAAAGGATCAATTTTTAAGCTTATTACTATTTTTAATTCAATTG
This sequence comes from Ctenocephalides felis, assembly GCF_003426905.1. Classification (NCBI taxonomy): domain Eukaryota; kingdom Metazoa; phylum Arthropoda; class Insecta; order Siphonaptera; family Pulicidae; genus Ctenocephalides; species Ctenocephalides felis. Next base: position 10,163 of record NW_020537652.1, on the reverse strand, counting down.
TTTGGTATAAATCTGTTCAATTTATTACCCTTAAAAATGCGTCAACTAATTAATTATAAATTCTACAATGTTTTGATTAATTCACTAAAAGTCATCAGTTTTTATGACATTTTTGAATATATGAATTTTGACTTCAGGAAATACACTGGTACCGTCCCCTACTTGTTATAAATATATTTTGTTACTAATTTTTTGTGATGTCTTACAAAAAACAGCCATTTTTGGCTATAACTAAGTATTCCTAGCTATAAAATATTTTTTTTCTTCTCTGATACTGCTCTTTTTTTCGAAAAGCTTCTAAACTTTTAAAAGAAATTCAGCAAGTCGATGGATATACAGGACCTCATCCTTTGACGATGCTCTAAACAAAATCAAGACACAAAATTTATTACCAATACTTGGTATATTGGTTCTCTGTTACCTTTAAAAATTGTGATTTGTACATCTCAAATTGTAAATTATATAAATAATAATTAGCTATATTAATCTTTTATTATATTTCGAAGAAACATTTACATTTAATTCGAAACAGCAATAATGTTAAAAATTTTACATACATTTGCGAATGAAAATTAGATTATTTATTTAATTAACGTTGTATTTTATTTGTCATTTTTTGTATTGTATTTCTATCTTAAACTTTTATTTTAAAATATGTTCGAAAAGTTCATCGAAAGTTTCTCCTAGAATATAGGTGATATTGCTAAATAGATATTCACTGCATTGTATAAAAGCAATGAAATCTAACATACAATCAAAACGCAGCAAGTTCTCAACATAAAACTTTTACAGTGTAATTCATAATTTAATTTTGTTTACTAATATAGTTATCAATATCTATTCATTTAGACCAGTGACACTTTTTGTAACGCTTTTGTCACTTTCATCCATGCATCCCGTAAGTCAAACTTAAATTGTTGTACATAAAATATTTACCTTAAAAATAAATATTCAAAGTTTAATTAGCAAAAAATGAAAATTACTATATTTTAGCTTTACGGGTCAGGCGTAAAATGTTTCTCCTAAAAATATACTTTTGAAGTTGTTGTTGATCATATCAAGAAGTAGCATTAGGGATCGTTCAAGTATTACGTAAGCAGATTTATTTCAATTATTTACCCCCCCTCCCATTTGTCAGCAAAAGTAAGCAAATTTCTTACCCAAAATAAGCAAATAAATAACCCCCCCCGCCCCCCTATAGTGCTTACGTAATACTTGAACGGCACCTTAGCCTCCCGGTTCTTGTACAGTTTGTTAACAGATTTTTGGTAGGGTTCCTATTATTGTTTAAAATTATTCCACTGGAAATTTCTACCAAATCCAAAACAATATCAAAGAGATTCAGTTCCATGTATAATTTGCACCAATCACAGAATGACAATAATGCATGAAGCCTTGCTGCAGCTTGAAACCGCCAACCGCACGCATAACCAAAATCATCAAAGATTCCTCAAACAGTTTCGTGTGACGCTGCCGCCGCACAAAGAGGGACCCGGAAAGCCACATTAGGTTACTGCTGAATCCGGTACAGCATTCCGGAATTTCCAATTGAACCGGACTGCATCGATTAGCTGCATACTTGGGCGTTGTACTTGGGACGAAATTTCTGATGTTGCTGAAGGGTATCGAATTGCTTCCTTCCGAACAAGTGTGTTTGTTCCTAACGATTTTTTCTGATAATGGTATTTCAAGTAATTTCATATAAGACGTGGATGAGTTAATCCAAGAGTAGTCGTAGTCCTCCCTACTTAGTAATATTTTATTAACTTCCCGTAGGGTAAGTTATTGTTATCGTCCTTAAACCGAAATTGAAAATTTTTGCATATCTTTACTTTGAAGACATCTAAACATTTTAGCATATCTTCGAAATATGGATCTATGTGTACATTTATGTATGGATACAATTTTTCGTCACGTTTTCGAGTGCACGGACGAATCGATTTGAATGGTTCAAAAAACATTCGGTTCCTATTGATAGGGAGATGTGCTGATTAGTTTTTGGCAAAAGTCGGTCCAACCGTTTTGGAGTTACGGAGCAAATAGAAATCAAGGTTTTGACACAACGTAGCATCCGATTTGAATGATCCAAAAAAAAAATCAATCCGTAATGATGGAGAAGTGGTGAAAAATTTTAGGTAATGGCAAATCCAGCCTTTTCGGAGATACGGAGCTTAGGAAAAAAGAATTTTTTTCTTAATTTAAAAAAAAAATATCGAAAATAATTTAAATTTTCAAAATTTCAATTAGTTACTTTCAATGAGTTCCAGCCATTTGCCTCAAGGCACAATGCCATACACCACTAGTTTAAACATTTGTATATTTGTTTATCATTATATATTAGATGTTATAGGGTGTTCAATTGCTGCAATGCAATATTTCAAAGATCACGATATTGAAACTTCGATATGACCATATTCTTCCAAATAGTTTAAACTTTTCAACATCAATTATTCTTTCTAAAAAACTTATTCTTTGGTCAGTGGCAACAGCTTTATTTTTGCAACCATAGGACTCCAGGTTGAAATCCCTATTCAAACAAGATGATGTCAGTTAAGTAGTATTTTATTAGTTTCAAATATAGATCTAAATCTGGTTCCAAATGAGAAATATTTCTAGGCATTATTGCAATATCACAATTGAGATAACAATTTTGATCCAAAAATAAGATTCAATTACCAGTTTTTTGTGAAGGCAACTTAATATATAATAACTATCTCTGCACTGATTTGATGATTAGTGAGTTTTGAAATCTCCACAAGTTTCTTCTGTCATAATTTACAACAAATTGTATATGCAAGCACAACCATCAGAATTAATTTACTATATCTATGCTCTACTGATTACAAATACTGAATGAATGCATCAAGTTAATAAAATATGTAATGAATATCCCGAAGAGAAGTGTGCAAACTCAATATTATAGAATTTGAATATGAATCTGTCCAATAGAACAAAGAGTCTCAAATCCATTATGGATAAAATATCTATGAGTTAATCAAATAGGACATACGTGTAGGGTAGGCTAAACATCAATTACTGGTTCTAAAACCTTATTCATTGGTCACTGGCAAAAGCTTTATTTTTGCAACCACATGATTCCAGGTTCGAATCCCCATTCAAACAAGATGATAATTATAGATTTCATTTAAGAAATATTTCTAGGCATTACTGCAATATCTCAATTGAGATAACAATTTGGATCCAAAAACAAGATTCAAATACCAGTTTTTTGTGAAGGCAACCTAATAATATAAAATATAATATAATATAATAATATATAATATAAAATAACTATCTCTGCATTTAATGATTGGTGAATTTTCAAATCTAGTTTCTTCTGGCACAATTTTCGACAAACTGTATATACAAGTACAGCCAACGGACCATTTTTCCATTTTGGTTTGATGTTTTATAAGATAATATATGTAGAAGCTAGTATGATATCGTCGGCAGAAGTACCAATAAGTGTTTTTCTCAAAGTAAGATAAATATTGAGTATATAAGTCATATAATATTATGTAACACTTGGATTAAATTATGTAGCTGACTTGTAGAACACCAAAAATAATTAAAGAATATTTATAAAAAATATTTGGCATATCCACGTGTGGATATTGTCGACGTAGCATTTATTCTCAACTATCCATCATTAAAAAGTTGATAAGTAACAGATATATCAATCTTGGCTCGTCTCGCCATATCGGATATTATTTACAGTTTAAAATTCTTTTCCCTTTGGGAAGCATGAGTAATATTGACTGACGGCTGAGCTGATGTCGTCCTCAGACGTCGGCAAAACCTCGTGACAAATTTTCAATTTGTTATGTGTACACTACACAAGGTATTCGTGGAAACACGATAGGTGTTGAGAAGATATTCCACCTGGGGAATTTAATTTTATGAGAATCAATAATGGTACTGACTTATAAAGGCAATAATATTATAAGTATTTATTATTAGCTCTATTCCTTGTGCTTGTTTGATTTCATTATCTCACACAAATATGTTTTTTTAAATCAAATGCATTTTAGTATATTTTTATAATCATCAATATCTACTAAATAAAAATCCAATTCCAAATGATAAACAAGAAGTCCGATATCGGTGAAAAAAGCATTTTCCATCGTATACGTGTGTCTGTTTTATGTGAAAAGTGAAAGAAAAAAAAAAAAGCTCGGGTCCGACGCGGTGGCTTCGTGCTTCTGCAGAAAAGGAGAAATGTAAAACTCGTTTGTAGATTTGCCGGTGGATATGCGGTCCGTTTGTGCCCTGGCACATGAACAATGTTCTATCTTTTTCGATTCCAGATAATGCTAAACTAGGGGTCGCAATTTGGCATTAATATTATCAGAAAAATTCATCAGGAGACTGCAAAATCGACTGTGCAACCACGAAACAAAAAAATATAAGGGAGCTGTCCATCAATCGCGTAATCAATTTTTAAGGATTTTTGGATGCCTCTATCTTACTTGACGATACATGGTGAAATTTAAAATAAACCCCTCTCCCCTATCCGATATTACGTATATTTTAGTACCTAGAAAAAATCGTAAAATTTAAAAAAATAAATTCCTCAGAGCTTCACGTGTTTAATGGACGCGCTTTATTTTTAAAAAAAAAAATCAAAGGCAATAAAAATAATTAGTAGATTTTTCTAGGAAACTTCTAATTCATAACAATTTAAAATTTAAGTTCTTTGATTTAAAAAAAAAATAGTTATGATAATTTAAATATATTTTGTAGTTCAATTTACTAAAAACTAAACTACCCGCAATGTGTTTGTATTATTTATTTATTGTCATTTTAATTTTCAATATTGTATTGATAAAAATGTATTTAGGTTTAAAAAAAAGTTTAGTTTAAAATCAAACTAGTGGTGCATGGCATCGTGCCTTGAGGCAAATTGCTCGAACTTTCCGTAACAGAAATAAATATTCGAGAAAAAAATCAGTAATTAATAAATATTGATCAATGATTAATAACAATTGTTATCACTTTATACTTTATCGGTCATAAAATATACTGTGACGATCTTATCGCTCAAAACACTTGAGAAAGTTTACATTAGCAAGAGGTGCCGAATAAATCTATCTGAGGATATAAATCTTACTATTAGAGTAACGCATTTGAAATATATACATTTTCAAACTGAATTGTAAATTTAAAATTCATATTTGGAGTATAAAACTTTGTATATTTTTGAAAATTTTGAAAAAAAAATGTTTCTAACATTTTTTTCGAATTTTGATTGTAAACTTTAAAAATTAACAACGTTGGTTAAATAGACATTAATATGAAGAAGCATAAAAACAATAGAAAAATATTTTATATATTGTATGTCTCTGCACTACACGACGAATGATTCAAATTAGTAAAAAAAATTTCAATAATATAATTATTAAATTATTTATCGTTTTTCACTTAAAAATTCAGTAAGGTCATATAATTTATGAAATATATATATTAATCAGATTTTAATAAATTAACGCCATATATGTTCAAATATATATTAATATAATGAAGTGGGTAAAAAAAGCAAACTTGAGAAAAGTATTATTTCTTATTGCACTTCATACAAAATCTGTTTTCTCAACACTAAGTTATATTTCTTAGGTGTTTTTATGAAACAGACATACCTACATATTCGATGGAAAACTTTTTCCAGTTTCGACAACTTTTGTATAAATATGAATTATATATTCATTTTCAACTCGTATTGAATTTGTGAATTTTCAATAAATCACATTTTATTTTTAGACGCGAGCATGAATTAACATTCAAAGATTATTGGAAAATTACATAAATATAATGATTAATAGTATACGAAGTTTTTATTGATTACTTATTAGTAATTGTTGCAATTATTATGTTAGTACATGTACAACATAATGTCTAGCCTACATCATGTACTACCTAATGTCTAGCAGTTCATTGTCTGGTTAATATAATATATTAACAAACTGTCATAATATGTTACCAGATCATATTACGGAAATTATATCTGTTTTAGGTAAAACAAAGTACAGAATTCAATAACGAAACGCAATTTCACACAAATTCAACTATCCCAGCACTATCAAATTAATCAAGAAGACTCTAAAAGAAATTGTCCAAAAAAGTTCTTCATCTGTGACCGCATGAAGATCCCTGGTTTTATTTTATAATCTATTTATTGCGGTTTTGTTTAATTTGTTTTTTGGTTTTACTTTACTGTTCTAGTTTCAATTCGCAAAAATAAATTTAGACCAAAATTACAAACAAGGTTTACAACAAAAACTGGACAAACTTCTTCAAAAAAATTCTGTCTAAGTAATTGGATTACTGACGATGAGCGTTATTGCATAAAGATATCAAAGCGCGGGTGAACTCTTCTTTTAGTAAATAATTTTAAACAAGCTTGAACTATAAATTCATTCAAGTGAATAACATTATAATTTGATTTTTAACACTGTTTTGCAGCCTCATTCCTCAGTGACAGATACATCGAACCGCACTACAGTTCACCGTGACATGTTCGTAGAAGTTCTATTCCCAATGGGAGAAGACCTCTATCTATTCGCTATCGGTTTTCGCAAAAGGCAAAGTTTCTCAAAATAAACTAAAAATGGCAAAAAAATAGACGATACTTTTTAAAATAGTGATATACAAAATTATTTTATGAGAGGATGATAAATTAAGGCAAATTGCTGGAACTTCTCGTACCGAAAACTAAAATTTTTAAAAAAACCTTTAAAATTATTTCAAAACATTGAAAAAATGAAATATTTGAGAATTTTCAAATTTTTGAAAAATAGTCCTTTTTGAAAAATTCGATTTTTTTATATTTTATATTTTCATGAAAATTAAAAACTTTTTTGAAACAATCTCGTTGCATAGCTGTCTTAGAGTCAAAATATCGAGGCGCGTAAGCGCTGAGTCATAGTCTAACGTTTAAATGTGGCTACGGAACCCATGTAAATGTACACAAAAATTGAACTTATTATTATATTCCCTATAAATATAGATAATATGATGTGCATATCTCAAATGATCATTTTTGAATGCCAAATTGGTTTACTTTTTACTTTTTTATTGGATCTGCGAAAACCTTAAACCTACCTTCTCCAATTTCACCTGTTGTTAATTTCTTCAATAAAAGTGAAATGTTTATTGAATCATTCAAATCGGATGCTCCATTCTCTCAAAAACTGAAGTACCATCTTCGAAACGTCTAGACCTGCCTTTGCCAAAAACTAATCAGCACGTCTCTTTATCAATACGAATCGAATGTTTTTTTTATTATTTATATCGGTTGATATATGTTCTCGAAATGACCGACGAAAAATTGTATACATACACACACAGACACATAACACATACATTATTTTTTTCTAAGTTACGCCAAAATGTTCCGAAACTTCTGAAACGTAAAGATATATAACAATTTTCATTTTCCATTTATTTTGTGATAACTATAACTTACCCTACAGGTAGTTAATAAATTTCATCTATTTAAAAAAAATATTTTGAAAAATGACTTAGTTTCAAAACAAACATTTTAATTTCTTTATAATCTTGAATATTTGTAGTACCTCAAATTTTTCTCATGCTGTCAACCAATAAAATATTTTCGCAATTATTTCATAAAAAAAATCTAGATATAAAAATAATATGGATTTGTTGCAAAAACATAGAAAGTTCTCAAAGCTCTAGTTAAATTTTAAAAATTTAAATAAGCTTATGAGCAAACTTCTGAAGTAACATTCTGAAAATAATTAGAAAGCAAAACTAGTATTTAAATTTAGAAAATTCTGCTTAAAATTTTGGAAATAAAAATTTGCTTTAAAAATGATTATTTGCTTAGAATTTAACTAACTAATGCTATCTATTATGAATCTTGTAAGAATTTTATGACTATCCATTTAATGATATCTATTCAAGAATATTATGTTCAATTTAATAATGCAGAGCAAATATTGAATAACTATTCTAGTAAACTTGTCACTAAAAGGAAAATGTTGTGCAACTTGTCAATGTAAATCCAATTTTTAAATATAAAACATTTTTCAGACGTACTTTCTAAAAAGTTGAAGATTTTAACATACAAACACACACATACAACACCCTTTAACTTATGAGTTTTTAGGAAATGTTAATTTCTGAAGGATAGTTGATCAATCTTAAGAAATTCAAATTATTTATTTAGTCAGAAAATTTTGAGAAAACTGGAATATTTATCCAGCTTTTTTAATGACCAGGATAGGATTTGTTATCAGAATTTATTTTAAATGTTTTAAGCGTAATCGAAATAACCCTTGCATCTTATCAAAATCATAAACCTAGAAGCAATTACTTTTATGTCCGGTTGATAACATATATCATGTATATTAAATAAAGTCCTTATAATTTTAAAGCAGGAAAGTTTAGAAAAATATCGAAAAACAAGAGTGCGTTTAAGGTTCACACGCTATTGAAGTAAAACTTATTTGCTACTGTATAAGATGGCATTTAAGTAAAAATAAATATTCATATAGCAATTTTGAATAATGTTTATTAGTAATATGGTAACACACGTGATGCACACATGCATTAGTGTCAACCATTATACACATTTATATAATAATTCGGTACGCATACAACGTTGATGCCGGTACGCACACAACAACAGATCTTTATTCACATACACGTCAACTAATCACAATCGACCCCTATAGAAATGATATCATCGAGAGCGAATGACGAATCATTGGCACTCGACTCGGCCGTGACGCACTTCCGTTGCATTTGTACGAGTGTAACCCTAGTCGCGCCTAAAAAAGTTTAACTTCAAAATTCTACATGAGGTCTATTCTTTATGACAAGAGAATATAAATTAACATAATTAATTTTTTCAGAAAACTATCACAATCGACATGCATCGAATTATTTAAACTATGCAATAGTTCTCCATAAAACGTGGCTTTAAATTTTTCAGGTATTTGATATGTCAGAGAATTATAGTATGTATTATAAACTATTGAAAAGCGTCACATAGCACACAATATTAAATTTATCTAGTACAATAACAAACAGTAGTGTCCTGATTTTCAGCATTTCTCAAATAGAGATGTAGATCAAATTTTACCTCATGTGATTAACTCTATAGAAATCGTTTTCATATTCAGTTCAAGTATTCTGTTATAATATTCCTCGTGTAGATATCAATGTCCGTAGATGAACATGTCAGAAACATACTTCCCATGCAAAACAGGAACATGTATGGACGACAATATTCCCGTAGTAAAAGTTTTAGTTGGACCAGCTGTTTTGAATTATACAAACTAATGATATTAATTTATTTTAATTCGCATGAATATTTTTCTAAAGTTATATAATAAACATTTCCTTGTTTATAAATGAAATAAATTTCGATCTATATCAATTTTTACGCTCATGCCTGATTACACAAAAGGATAAAAAATCCGTAAAATGTAATTTTAGTATTTAGTATTTAGCATTTTTTAGTTAAAGTATAATGGTACATCAGTGATTACACGACAGAGATCAAGATTTTTTCAATTCTCGTTGTTGAGGTCACTTATTAAAAATTTTCCAATAATTAATTATTTAATACAGACACTGATACTTGCTCGGACGCCTTGATTAAGTAATCTGGTTTTGAAAAATATTGGTAAAAACCATTACAACTACTATCATTAGATAAGTCATAATTAGCAAGGATGTTTGTTAATATTGTTAAAATATTTCATAATTATAATTCCATATATTTTTTATACCTACTGATGAAGGCATTGAATTATATGTAGTGACGTATGAAAGACAAAAAATGTTCCAAAAATATTTTAATTGATATTGCGATTTTCTAGATTATAAATATACGAGAGAGAATTTTTTACCAAAAATATTTGAAAGTAAAGGGAAAAATATTTATAACCAGCCATCAACTTGCCTCTTACGATGTTGTTATTGGAAAATAAACGGCAATGTTTGAAAATCCATTACAAAAGTATTTTCACTCGTTGTTAGTTTTTTAGGTTGTGAGCACTGCTATTTAGTATACGAGATTTTAATATAATTTTTAGGTAGAAATATTTAATTGTTTTATAAGATGTATGTTATTATAAGTGAGATTCAATAGCTATGAAAGCTTACTCGCGGGTGGGGTAAAAAAGACCAACTAAACC
>NW_020537651.1:0-16327 GCF_003426905.1 Ctenocephalides felis | reverse complement strand
ATTATTTATCTATAACTTCGTCAAAATTTTTTTTAAATATTCTAAGGTTTTTTAGCTTTCATAATATCAAAAAATTTCAAAATCGAAAAAAAAAAAATAAAAACCGAACAACCCCCTTAATAATAATTTTGAGCTATATTGTTCAATATTAGTGGGAGAACATCCAAGATTTAAGCACATTTCTTCAGACTTCTTTCTTGATGTTTTTACTTGCGTATTTATTCGTCTCTTATCGATATTTGTGTTTAGTAAACTTTAAACATTTTACTTTTAAACTGCAGTTACCTTTTAAACTGCTGATACCTTTTGAACTGCTAAAAAACTAGTTAGCATTGGTATTTTCAATTGAGTCTATTTACATGAACTTTCTGATATGTGTAAATAATCGACTTAATCAGTAAAAACCAAATTAATTTATGAGTGAAAATATTCCGAGTGGATTTATTACATATAATTAAAAACGAACGAACACGTTAATTCGGAGTATTTTCTGAAAGAAATTTTGAAAATCAACATTTTTTTAATTGAACCAGTTTCCGTAGGACTTTAAAGGTTTAATATTTTTATTAAGACCAAGTAAATCGTCTAATTTTAATTTTAACAAACGTCAAAAACACTACTCATGTTCTCAAATTTTGATGAATTTTTAAAATTAAACTACTTGTCGTAAGACTGTAATATTTCAGCAAGTTCTATAAGACCAGGATATATATCGCCAAAAAAGTTCCATAAAAATCGGCTTAATTTTTTTTTCAATAGTTAATTACAAGAAAACGGCTTGGTAGATTGTCACCTAAAACTAATCAGTAATCATTCCCAACTAATATCTTTCAAACAGTTTTTGATTTTTTAAAATCGATTCGGTAGTATGAGCTTAAATGTGAAAAGTTTAACAGTTTTTTTTTTCCAAATTACAAAGAAACGGCTCGGCAGATCGTTTCACAAAACTAACAAACAAACTATAGTCCTCATTGAGACACATCAAAAATAATCTGATATCGGATCAGGAGTTTTGGAGAAAACGTCGATCAAAGGTCTAATTTTGACGAGAGCCAAAAAAACGATACTAATTTTTGCAAACTTTAAAGAATTTTTAAATTAAACGATTTGTCGTAGGGCCGTAATATTTTAGTACGATTTATAAGACTATGGTATCTACGGTCGAAAATAAAAATCATAGAAATCGTCAAAACATCTTATTACAAAAAAACGGCCTGGCCGATCTTTACCAAAAACAAATCAAGTCGATTCCCAACCAATATCTTTCGAATGGTTTTTGAATATTCAAAATCGACTCAGAATGGCGGGCTAAAACGTGGACGAAAATTTTTCACTTTTCTGCATTTTCAATTTACAAAAAACGGCTTGGCCTCATGGACATGCATCGAATGGCTTTTAAATTTTTGAAATTGGTGGAAAATTTGTTCACGCACACGCGCACACACACACATACTTTTGTCAAATTTGGTCTCATTCGATTCAGAATGGCTTGAAAAGTGCGAGTTGGATTTTTTGATGACTCTTTCGAAAAGTTATACTATGTCATTTTGCCCGTGCTTCCTCTATTACGAATCGGGTTGTTTGTACATATGCGCGATCAATTGGCTAAACTTTGACTAAAGTAGGCGCTATATATGGATTGTATTATTATTAGCTTAATTTATAAACGATTGTTACGTTATCTCAATTGTAAACCGAAGTTTTTTAATATTAATAACAGTGGAAATGTTTGTAACTAGTTGTAAGTAGCATTTTGCGCTCAGACAGGTGTTTTCAATTTTGTCGTACCACCACGACTCCATTCTTGTAAAAAATATTGTTGTACTTAAATTTTTTAACAATTTAATTTTATAAAATACTATATTGATATAATAATTTAATTATCAAACCATAAAATAATGTACAATCTTTTAATGTTTGTAAAAATAAACTTAACAAATGTAAAAAATGTATTAATGTAAAAATAAACATAGCAAATAATTATTTATTAATTTTTTTTTTTATATTTCAACGCTTTTGGTTTATTTTTGAAAATAGTATTTTGGTTATAGCTTTACGCCTCCCTTGAAATAGCCCCGCACCCCACAGGTTGGAAACCACTGCTTTGATACAAGTTGCATAAATCCCGATGCGTATACATAATCAACTTGATAAGAAGTGAGATTTAACTATCTAGATAAAAAGTTCAACTGTTACATAACACATAACTTGTACATACTTATAAAAAAATTGGCTTACAGACACACATACTTTTTCCAAATTTGGTCTCATCGATTCAGAATGACTTGAAACATCGGGAAAACATAAAGTTATCAAAGCGGATTTTTTTGCGAAAACAACCTTTTTTTTTCGATCAATTCAATAAGGTTCTTAATATCGAATCGTTTTGAATGCAAATTGACATATTGTTGTATAATAATTATTCATAATCTTAATACTATAATAAATATATGAATATTTGAATTGATATTCATTTTTGTGGCCTCCGTTGCGGTGCGGTTAGGGCATATATTTGCAATCAGGCTAATCCCTTATATCTAGCCGTAGCGATATCAATTTTCACTTGTAAATATGGTACTCCAAGTAAAAACAGCGCTTTCCATTGCTGCACCAAGTTCCTAGAGTCAACCTTATTAGATGATATCTAGTAATAAAGTAATCAAATATGGATGGATCAACCGTTGGGTAACCATCTAAAAAAACGACGTAAGAAGTTTCATACCAACAGCTCATAGAACATTTGCAAAATTCTGATTGCTGTTAAATAATGATAAAAAGCATATCTATTTTTGTCTATATTGTATAATATTGATGAGTTATTGCCTTTCATTATTAATCTTGTATTATTTATTGAAACTTAAAAAGTCCTATGAGCTTGCTGTTCACTTCATCTAGTATATATTGGCGCTTCTTACTTCAATGACGTGGCTTTATAGATGGCAACCCAATAGTTGGCATATCTCTTTGCAAATCGAGACTAAGTTTGCTTTTCAGTAGCATCCTGATCTTTCTCGTGCAGTATCCTGGTCAAGATGATTTATTATTTTAACTATTGTTTTTTATATTACTAGCTGTACCCATTCACCATGTTTTACTTCAATTTAAAAATTTGGACAAAAATGCATATTTGTCACATCTAGCCTACCAGTTTTCTTGTCTTCCAGTGTACCTGTCTATATGACCATCTGTATACTCCTTTACCTGTCTACCAGTTTACCTGTTAATCAATTCACCAATCCACCAATTTACGTGTCTACCAATTTATCAGTCCACTAAATTACCTGTCTACCAATTAACCTTTTAATCTAGCATTTTACCTGCCAACAATTTATTTGTTTACCAATGTACCTGTTATCTCGTTCTACATACCTACCAATTTACCTGTCAATCTATTTATCTGCCTACACATGCGTCTACCTCCCAGTTGTCCTTCTACTATTTTATATATTCTCGAATTTATCTGTTCACCAGTTCACTTATCTATCTACCTGTTCATCTGTCTACGTATGTATCTATCAACCTGTTTTACCACCATTTTACCTGTCAAGCAATTTCCTTGTTTACCAATGTATTGTTGTCCCGTTAACATGTTTTCTAATTAACCTGTCAACCTGGTTATCTATTTACATATTTGTCTATCTACCAGTAGTCCTGTCTACCATTTTATATATCCTCGAATTTATCTGTCCACCAGTTTACCTATCTACCAACTTACTTGTCTACCTGCTCATTGTCTACGTATGTATCTATCTACCTGTTTAACTATTTATCTGTTTACCTGTCTTCCAGTTTACCTGCCTACTAGTTTGCTAGTCTACCAATTACAAATTAATTAAAAAAGATATAATTACTATAATAATTTTTACAAAAAAGGGATTTGTGGTAGGAGGTTAAAATTTTTGGGTCATATGTCTTTTTTATATACGCATTATAAAAAAATTAAAAAATAAAAATTGACCTGAAAAAATTAAAAAAATGTTGAAAAAGCCTTCGAGACAACCAAGCCTTACCTACGTCTGTAGATCTTTTCATATGATTTGCATTCGTGGTTGTGCATCTGTGTTACAAATTATATTGTTTGTACTTATGTCACGAGTTGTTTGTCTAAAATTGGACTTTAAGTACATGGTACATATCGATTTTATTACCACGTTTGATTTACAAACTACAATTTGCATATATCAACTGCAAAACAGTATCTACAACAGGTGTAATAATAAAGAAAAAAAAAATCAATTACCATCAGATGTGGCAAAATATCGTAATCGATCGATAGAAAGTGAACTTGTGGTAAATTGAATGGTGAATTTGTGGTAAACTAAATAAAAAAATATTAACATCTATCTCCTTACATTTTTAACTGAATTTGTAAATAAATTATTACTTCAAATTACCTAATCTAATTCTAGTTAATTATTCTTAAGTTTAATTCCCTAAATACAACATTGAGTAAAATTACCATCAGCCCTCATACTTTTGCATTAATTTACTTCTAATATACATACATATAATTGAATGTGGTAAAGTTCAACTAACTATAGTACTTAAGTTCGTAATTGTAGCATTTGATTTAAGGACTCTAATTTGAGAGAAGTTATATACCGTTTATTCATTAACATTACCAAACACTATTTATGGAAGAAAAAGCTTAAGTGAACTTTCAATTTGCTAGAACAAAACATTTCTAGCGGATAATTTTAAACAATAAATCTTATAACGTGTTTAAGATTTGTGAAAATATTGTGGTTTGTTTTAAGAAGATCATGAAGTGAGTCGATTCAGTCATATTCATAGGAAACTTTTCATTTTCTTGACATTTTATGATCCAATAGGTACTTTTGCTTAATCTTAAAATTAATAAGCTTAATTCTAGAAATCTTTTGATGAATAATTAAATTCAAAAAATTTGCAGATTACGAGATGCAATCATCAGTTTTCTATATTTTGGGATTAAGTGCAACAAGTGTGTGTGATAAATTTTAACAAAGTTTTTCCTTAAATCTCTCAAAAGTCCAAACATAATATACAAATCAGAATGTGAATAAATTTCAATAAGAAATTGCATAGATCATTTAAGTTAGAATAACGATCTACCCAAAAAACTAGTTAGTTTGTTACTATTAGTTTGGTCACTATTTTTAATAGAAGTTTTAATTATTGAAAAAACATTAGATTTATATTGATAAGGAGACGTGCTGATTAGTTTTTAGCAAAGACAGGTCTAGCCATTTTGAAGATACGGGGCAAAAAGTGCCAAAAACGGTAACGGTTCATATTTCTATGGGTTGCGTAACATCGTTTATCCGTTAGACGGCGACACGGCGCTTACGCGCTTCGATATTTCGTTTCTATGCAGCTAAAGGTGTACTATGGCTTTGGCAAAAAGTTCAAAATTTCCAAAATATTTAAAAAAAAAACACATTTTTTCAAGAAAGTTAATTATTTTCAAAAATTTAAAATTTCTCAAAAATTTATTTTTTTCAAAGTTTAAAGAGAATTAATCTTTTTTAAAAAAAATAATTTTCGGTACGGCAAGTTCCTGCAATTTGCCTTAAAGCACGATGCCATGCACCACAGTCACTGATTAATTTTTGTATTCATATGTATATTTGCCTTATAATAATATATTTAACGACATTAATTTTTTAACATAATTATAATTTTCCTGAATATATGTTAGTTTTATTTAATTAATTTGACATATACTTTTATTAATATAGGAAATAGAAACCAATTAAAAAATATATGCTATGAATTCGCCTCTCTATTTTCAAATATGAATAGCATTTTGGTCATGAAGGAGACAGCTTTTTGAATATTTAGTATAGTGTAAAAGTCAATTGGTGTAAAAATATAAATTCTCTTGTACGAATATCACATGAAGAACCTTAAATCAATTTGTTTTTAATCTTTAAGTAGAATTCAGCTTTTAAATTGAAGTTAAAAAAACTTAAAATTCAGACGAAGTTTTTACTGAAATAGTTCAATGTAATATTATATGGATGAAATAATCTGCAGAAAATCGATTAAATAATAATAATAGAATGATTTTGTTGATTATAAGCTAAAATTAATTAATAAATTTTCAGATATTTCAGACATATCAATTGTAAAAATTTAAAACAAATTAACCTATAGAGTTATGAACATAATGTTCATCATCGAATCTATCTTTTCAAATGTTTTGAATGGTTGTTTAATTTATATTTTGATTATATGGGAAGAAATAAAACTTTATCTTCATCTTATTACGAAGAATAATTACACACCAAATTAATCATTAATGTTCGAAAACAAGTTTTACTTGTTAGGCCACACTATAAATTATAGTTAGTGATGTAGATGTTTGAGGAAAACAATACTTTGATTTGAAAATAAACTAGTTGGTTTGGTATTTAGCCTTGAGGCAAATTACATGAACTTCCCGATATGTGTAAATAATCGACTTGATCAAAAAAATGTGTAAATAATATACTTCATCAATCCTACTTTAAAAAAAAACGATAATAATTTTAGCAAAGCTTGACGAATTTTTAAAATTAAACTACTTGTTGTAAGGCCGTAATATTACAGTAAGTTCTATAAGACCATGATGTATATCGCCAAAAAAAGTTCCATGAAAAACGGCTTAAATTTTTTTTAACAGTTAATTACAAGAAAACGGCTCGGTAGATTTTCACCTAAAATTAATCAGTACCATTCCCATCTAATATCTTTCGAACTCTTTTTGATTTTTCAAAATCGGTTCGGTAGGATGAGCTTAAATGTGGACGAAAATTTAACACTTTTTTTCAACATTTAATTACAAGAAAACGGCTCGGTAGATTTTCACCTAAAATTAATCAGCATCATTCCCAAATGATATCTTTCGAACAGTTTTTGATTTTTCAAAATCGGTTCGGTAGGATAAGCTTAAATGTGGACGAAAATTTAACACTTTTTTCAACATTTACCGACCGATTCTGCGCATAACAGAGAAATGTTACGGCATGGCTATGTTACGCTCCGACTTCCCATACATTATGCGAATGAATCATACTGAATGCTGTCAAAATATCATGTATTTGCTGTTCATTCCGGCGTTTTAAGCATAAACTGCAACGTCACTCGTATGTTACCTAAGAGGAAACAGAAACACACACTTATCTAACATCGTTTTTTTGACATTTGTGCGGCTTTTAGGTTATGTTTTGTATGAGAAAACCTGAGAAATTCGCCTGACTGAACACCAACCGCATAACTTTTGTCTATATTACTATGGAAAATTCTTCATAACATGACCTTATCATAACATTGCGGCAGAATCGGTCCGTTAATTACAAGAAAACGGCTCGGTAGATTTTCACCTAAAATTAATCAGCATCATTCCCAAATGATATCTTTCGGAGAGTTTTTGATTTTTCAACATCGGTTCGGTAGGATGAGCTTAAATGTGGACGAAAACTTAACACTTTTTTTCAACATTTAATTACAAGAAAACGGCTCGGTAGATTTTCACCTAAAATTAATCAGCATCATTCCCAAATGATATCTTTCGAACAGTTTTTGATTTTTCAAAATCGGTTCGGTAGGATGAGCTTAAATGTGGACGAAAATTTAACACTTTTTTCAACATTTAATTACAAGAAAACGGCTCGGTAGATTTTCACCTAAAATTAATCAGCATCATTCCCAAATAATATCTTTCGAACAGTTTTTGATTTTTTAAAATCGGTTCGGTAGGATGAGCTTAAATGTGGACGAAAATTTAACACTTTTTTCAACAGTTAATACAAGAAAACGGCTCGGTAGATTTTCACCTAAAATTAATCAGCATCATCCCAAATGATATCTTTCGAACAGTTTTGATTTTTTAAAATCGGTTCGGTAGGATGAGCTTAAATATGGACGAAAAGTTCAACACTTTTTTTCAAATTACGAAGAAACGGCTTGGCAGATCGTTGCACAAAACTGACAAACGATAGTCATCACCGAAATACATCAAATGGCTTTTAAATTTCTAAAATCGGTTCAGGCGTTTTTGAGAAAACGTTGATCAAAAGTCTAATTTTGACAAATGCCAAAATGACCATACTGATTTTTGCAAACTTTGACGAATTTTTAAAGCTGAACCAGTTGTCGTAGGGCCGTAATATTTTAGTATGACCTAGAAAACTATGGTATCTTTCGTCAAAAAAATAATCATAAAAATCGTTAAATTTTTTTTTTTAAAAACTTTATTACAAGAAAACGGCCCGGCCGATCTTTACCAAAAACCTAATCAGCACGATTCCCAACCAATATCTATCGAACGGTTTTTGAATTTTCAGAATCGATTCAGAATTGCGGGCTAAAACGTGGACGAAAAATTTTTCACTTTTCTGAAATTTACAAAGAAACGGCCCGGCCGATCGCCGCACAAAACTCAGAGACGATAGTCCTCATCGAGATACATCAAATGGCTTTTAAATTTTTGAAATCGGTCCAACCGTTTTGGAGAAAACGTCGATTTACGGCAAAAAATCTGTTCACACACACACACACACACACACATACACACACACACACACACACACATACTTTTTCCAAATTTGGTCTCATTCGATTCAGAATGGCTCGAAACGTCGAGAAAACATAAAATTAGCGATTCGGATTTTTTGATGAAAACATAAACTTCTCCTTCGGGAAGTTAATAATTACTTCAATCCAAACTAGGTGTAAGTGATATTTTTTCTCACGATAAGTTGCACGAACTGCCATGTTAATAAACGATTTTATTTAGATCAATTAATTATTTTGAAGAAGAAAGTGGATTTTACTAAATAATAACCAATGCATTTTTTTCTGTCATTTGATTTTCGCCTAGTTTATTTAAAGTAATTTTTTGGCGGATTTAAACCATAATAAATATTAAAAATTGATTTTATGGCAAATCAAACACGCGCTGTGAGTGTCTAGTGATCTTATACCTAGTTTCAGTGTGATTAATCAGTGTTTTTGTGTAAATAATTTTTGACAAATCACTGTGCTAACTTTACACAACTTAGAGAAGTGTCACCCTGCGGGGGACACTATGGACAAATTTTCCATTACGGAAACATATAACGTGCTTTACGACGATTCACTAACATGTTCTGAATATGTCAATGAACAATTGCGTCTGAAGGAAACAGAACTTTCGTCTGCTAATAAGCATATTTCAACATCAAATACCAATATGGACGTCGATCTAAAGCAAGTAGCCAATATTGAACAAGCTATTCAATGCATTTCACAAGACCCTGCAGTGACTGCTTCAAAGCTGGTATGTAGTCAAAATCAAAATATGCCCAAACAATTAACTAAGGTTCAAACATACAATACGGAAAATATTTGTACAACTAATCCGAGACATTCGTGGCAACTTGTTACAACAAAAAAAATTGTACAAAGTAAGAAGCGTAAATTATCTGATGATACTAATAGCACTCCGGTAACTCTGTCAAATAGATTCGAACCGCTAAATAGCATAAATCAGTTGCCAAGCACTATTATCAATACTACCAATAATAATGATTTCTCAACAACCAACCAAAGACCTCCACCGATTTTTATTTACGGCGTCGACAATTATAAAGATATGATGGACGAAATCAACACTATTATTGATATCGAACAATACACTTTCCGCTCCTTAAATAATAATGTAACTAAATTAATGTGTCAGAATTCTGATGTTTTCAGAAAACTAACTAAACATTTGCGTGCAACAAATGTTATTCATCATACTTATCAACTAAAAGAGGAAAGGGCGTATCGTGTTGTAATCAGGTATTTACATCATACCACAGATTTAGCAGAAATCAAGAATGAGTTCGTGAGGATAGGTCATGAAGTAAGAAACGTTACAAATATACTACACAGAGAAACTAGAAAGCCACTAAATTTATTTTACCTTGATCTTGAACCCGCAAAAAATAACAAAGACATATACAGCGTAACAAAGATTCTTAACAACATAATTCGTATAGAACCGCCACACTATAATAAATCCGTTGTGCAATGCAAAAGATGCCAACAATTCGGTCACACTCAACGTTACTGCAATAAGCCGTTTACTTGTTCCCGTTGTGGTAACAATCATACTACATCAGACTGCAAGAAACCTGAAAATGTATTAAATTTTTGTACAAATTGCGACGGAGATCATGCAGCTAGTTATCGTGGATGCCCAGCATATAAGAAGGTATATAATCAAAAATTTCCAAAAATGAATCATAATACACCACAAACGTTTATAAACCAAAAATCCAACAACAGACATACGGTTAATCCAACTATTACCACTAACCTGTACCCGAATCTAAATCCAAATCAGATCGCTAATCAAGGTCACCCTCGAACATATGCACAGGCGTTAAATAACAACGTTAATCCAGAGTCTGCTTCAGGCATATCTGCAAGCTTCGCTCAGTTCATGCACGAATTCAAACAGATGTTTAATCAATTAATTCATCAAAATGGTGTGGTTTTAAACCTGCTAACAACTGTATTAAATAAAATTAATCCGTAATGGCTAAATTTATAAGAATTGCACTTTGGAATGCCAATGGGCTCCTACAGCACAAGCTAGAATTAACTACTTTCCTCACTTTGAATCACATTGACATAATGCTAATAAGCGAGACCCACTTTACTAGTTTCTCTTTCTGCAAGATTCCGAATTACACACTACACTATTGCAATCACCCGGATGATACGGCTCATGGAGGATCAGCCATACTTATTCGAAATACAATAGTTCACACCGAACTTCCTCCGTACCAAAAAGAACACCTACAAGCAACAACAATACTTGTCAGTATGCATCTTTACAAATTATCAATCTCAGCAGTGTACTGCCCTCCACGACATAATATCAAGCAAACAGATTTTGAACAGTTTTTCCATCAATTGGGTGCGAAATTTCTTGTAGGTGGTGATTTTAACTGCAAGCACACTTCTTGGGGATCACGTCTGATCACAAGCAAGGGTAATGAGCTCCTGAGAACCTTAAATAATAATAATTATTCATTTCTGTCCACTGGAACCCCGACATATTGGCCTAGTGATCCTCAAAAAATACCAGACCTGCTCGACTTCTTTATTTTGAATAACATAAATGAGAACGTGATGAATATTAGGCCATCATACGATTTATCCTCAGATCACTCTCCAATTGTTTTAACTATAGGAATAACAGTTATACAAAAAATAAATTCGAATATATTACATAGCAAATATACAATTGGGAAACATTTCGAGAAGTTTTGAAAGAGCGAACAAATTTACATATCAGTCTCAAAAGCGACGCTGAAATTGACAAGGCTACTGAAGATTTGCTTCAACACATTAAGACTTCAATTCAAGAAGCAACTCCTAAAACTCAAGCATCACCTGCATTCCAAGATATTCCGTTGGAAATCAAAGAGCTTATTCGGAAAAAAAGACGTGCTAGAGGTAAATGGCAACAAAATCATAGACCTGACGATAAAAATACATACAATAAACTTTGCAGAGAACTTAAAAGCAAACTTAGGCAAGTCAGTAATAATCTATCAGGATCAGATAACTCGATATGGAAAGCAGCTAGTAATGTGAAGAAGCCTAAATTCTTTTCTTCACCTATTAGAAACAGTGCTAATGATCCTTGGGCAAGAAGTGAAGAAGACAAAGCGCACCTATTTGCTAAATACTTGTCTAATGTTTTTAAACCATTTGATTCCACCATTGATAAAGAGATTGAAGAAGAATTGCTTAAACCTCTACAGTCTTCACAATCTTTCAAACCTATCAAACCCAAAGAAGTCAACTCTCAAATCCAGATGTTAAATACAAGAAAATCGCCTGGTTTTGACAAAATAACAGCAAGGGCGTTGAAAGAACTTCCTAAGAAAACGATTGTTTTAATAACTTATATATTTAATGCCATACTAAGAGTAGAGTATTGGCCAAAATCATTTAAGACTGCCCAAATATTAATGATTCCTAAAAAGGGAAAAACTTGACTGAGGTATCTTCATATAGACCAATATCCTTGCTTCCCGTAATATCTAAACTGCTTGAAAGGATCCTTTTGGACCAAATCAACAACGAGCTTCCTTCAGATTGGATCCCCTATCATCAATTTGGCTTTAGACGTGAACATTCGACCACACAGCAAGTTCACAGGGTTATTGACACTGTACTCAAGTCATTTGAAAATAAGCAATTTTGTAGTGGTGTGTTTCCTGGATGTTCGACAAGCATTCGATAAAGTTTGGCACCCAGGACTTTTATATAAAATTAAAACATACCTTCCATCCAGGTATTATGGGATTTTAAAATCCTATCTACAAGATAGGATTTTTCAAGTGAAAGTAAATCAAGTAACATCTGATTTTCACAAAATAATGTCAGGTGTTCCACAAGGTAGTATTTTTGGACCCTTCTTATATGTATTATACACAAAGGACCTCCCATTACTTGAAAATCTGACAATTGCTACATTCGCTGACGATATTGCCATACTAAGCAGTAATCACAGTGCTGATCAAGCTTCCCGACAAACGCAAGAACTTATCAATGAACTAGAAATGTGGCTTGCTAAATGGAAGATTTGCATAAATGAAACCAAATCAGTTCATATCACATTTACCCTGAGAGAGGGTACGTGTCCTCCAATTTATTTAAATAACGTCCAGATTCCGAAACAGAACATAGTGAAATATCTTGGTCTCCATTTAGATAGCAGACTTACTTGGAAAAGCATATAAAAACAAAAAAGCAGCAAATAATGATCAAAATAAAAGAATTTGATTGGCTACTGCGTAAAAAGTCGAAGCTCTCTGTCGAAAATAAGTTGCTGCTATATAAATCGATTATTAAACCAATCTGGACCTACGGAATTGAGCTCTGGGGATGTGCTTACAAATCCAATATAGCTATAATGCAGAGAACTCAGTCAAAAATTTTACGTTCAATTCTTAATTCTCCGTGGTACGTGACAAATGAGACCATTCACAGCGACCTCAAATATGAAAACGGTGCAATTAACGTTTAAAGAAGTTAAAGAAAAATATAAGCGCAAACTGGACTCACATTTGAATCCTTCTATAGTTGACGTTACTCAACCTTTTGGCATTAGGAGGTTGAAACGACAATGGCCCTAGACTTAGTCTTAGATTAGGTCTAATATATCATACTAATTGTAAAACTGAGAAGTTCTCATTGGAGTTCTTCTTAGGCATCACTCATAAATTTGTCATTTTAGCTCATAGGAATCTTTATGTATTTCTGATTGCTAAATAAAACTGAGTTCAAAAAAAAAAAAAAAAAAAAAAATTTTTCAATTGAAGATCTTTTGAAAAACAGACTTGTAATATTGTGAATGTATATAATATAATGTAATTCTAATTATGTACAAATACGCAATTGTAATCCTACAAGTGCGGTCCATTATTGAATTCAAATTTATGTAATCAGTCATATTTCGTAGGATTAAATAATTTTAGGATTTCATTTAGAGTACACCATTCGAAGTGAAAATACTCTTTCTATGGGCATTGCTGCAACACTCCAATTAGAAAGGCGGCCAAGGGTTGTCTCATATCAGAGTTCAGTATTAAAAATAAACTATCTTTCAGATAGTAGGGGCACTCAATGGATTGCCTACTAACAAATCACCTTATAATAGTTTATATAATAGTTTCTTTTTAACTTCCTGTAGGGTAAAATATATAGTAATCGCAAAAAATCGAAAATGAAAATTTGTATAGTTTACTTTTAGGTGTTTCTGAACATTTTGGTATATCTTAGAATATCAATGTATGTTTGTGCGGAAACAAGTTTTTATCAAAACAGTAAAAAGCAGATGGTCAAAAAGATCATTAGACATATGCACATCAAATTATCAGAGATTTTAATAATAAGTATGGATTTTGTTATATTTCTATGGGTTCCGTACCAATGTTTATCCGCTAGACTTCGATTACTTATCAAAAATAGCCACGCAGCATGATTGTGCTTTGAAAAAGTTCAGAATTTCAGAAAAAGTATAAAAAAAGTTCTAAAGTTAATTTCGAAAAAATAAATTTGAAAAAAGTATAAAAAAAAGTTCCAAATATGAAAATGAATTCAAATTTTTCAAAAAGACAATTTTTTTCAAAAATTTTAAAATTCTCAAAAGATTTATTTTTTTCAAATTTTAATAGTTTTTTTTTTAATTTTAATTTTTGATACCGGAAGTTTAGCCAATTTGCCTTAAGGCATGATGCCATGCACCACTAGGTTTCTTTTTTTTATTCTGCAATCTGTTAAAACAATGAGCAGTGACTTTTAACAACACAGAAAAGAGATACATTGTAGTTATTATAATAGATATACCCAGCAAAGAATCTATTAGGAGTATGTGATACTTCTAATTGCTGTAAAGTACCAAATAATCTAAAATTAGACACATTAAACTACTTATTAAGTATTGATAATTGTTTAGTCAATTCGAAAAGTGTTGGTGCTTACCAAAAATAATTTTTCATCAATCTCTTGGTGTAATATGATTTTTACTTTACGACTCTTGTGAAAGTTTTGGGTTGCCAGCTCCCTCACTATCCTTCTACTACCTAATAAGAATACGACACGATATTTGCATAAACAGCATCGGGCATTAAGAGCAAACGAGCCGGAGAGCAGATTTAATGGGCGCTGAACTGTAGAAATATAGTGATTGTCAAACGTGTTTTTATGTAATTATTCAACACCGAATGCTACTCGAATCCTTGCATTTAATTGTTATCTCTAATGATACCGAAAACTCGCGCAATTATGTCGTTACCATCGTCGCATTAGCAAATGCAAGTTTGTCACTTAATTATTCGCCAAGAATTCTGAATTATGATCGGCTCGGCTCCAATTGTCGTGCAAAGTTACAGTAGAGCTCTGGCTTTATTAACTAATTTGAAACGAGATAGGATTAAATATCAACTTATATACTAAAATTATAATCCAAATCAAAAAGTTTCAATTTGATTAACAATTTGTGATTTTTTTAAGCTCTCACAAAGATCACAAGATACGTATTCGAATGCAAAGAAATCAAGAGTCAAAATGCTCTTGAAAAATACACGCTGTCATTCAAATGCCCTGAGTTAAGACATTGATGATGGGAACCCCTAATGCCGGACTAAGTTTATTTATAAAAAATCCAAAATGTTTTACGAAATGTTTATTAAATTATGATTTGTGTTAAATAACAAAGTTAGAAATCAAACTAAATTAACAAATACGCAACCTTTGCTAAAAATATTTAATACTATCAATCAAACTTTGGTAACAAGAAATATGATTTTTCAAAGTGGCACCTAGTACAGGACACTTCAAAATAACCAGCACTGAACCCATATGTAGCCCTCTCCACACCCTGGAGTGTCTGCACTTGTGTCTTTGACAAATATTCTTAGATATTGCAAATAAAAATCACTAGTTATCCACCCTTTTTGTTGGGCCACACCGATGCTCTCAGCTAGAGCATTCATCATAAATTTTCATTCTTCGACTAAGAAATACGAAAAATGGTGTATGTAGTTACCGTTAGCACTCATACAGAACAAATTAAATAATAGCATAAATTACGTCAATTCTCACAAGAAATATCAATATGTACACTGTCCGGCGCTAAGGGACGACGCAGTGTCCGGTGCTTAGGGACAGGCATGTTTGTTCATTTGATGGTACCTACTAAAATGTTTAAATATCTTATAATATTCTACCATTTTACGGATAACAATCAAGTACTACTTTTATCTTTGAATGCCACTCAATTATAAATGCATAAATATACTAGAATTATTCCATTGATATTTGGTGAAGCGGTGATTTGCGCCTAAAACAGCAAAGGGTTGCTCCCGCCGTGGCCCTATGCGTCACAGGTGAGTCTTAGCGCGCAATCCTGCACCTGTGTGCCCCCCGCGCCCCTTTCACTTGGATATTGTTATAAAAAAAATTATACTCGCTTAAATAGTACGTGTTAAAATACAGTGTGTCCGGCATTAGGTGCCGTCCGGCGTTACGGGACTTCCCTCTATATAATGGCTAAAAATATGGCTAAGGCCCGATGCCATGCACCACTAATTAAGTACGAAATTTAAAATATAGAATAATTCTCATAAGTTTGAGTTGCATTGAAGTACCAATCAAGCTCCACGTTATACACATATACTTCAACTGAGTAAAACTAATCTTTATGCACCTTAATTGTATTCATTGAATCATTAATTATGAAAGGCGATATAGATCCATTTTCAATTTATTACAACACGATCCGTAATAACTTGAATAAATTAAGTCGTTAACT
>NW_020537650.1:0-35167 GCF_003426905.1 Ctenocephalides felis | reverse complement strand
TTCAGAAAATAAATGTTTTGTGAATTTTCTTATATAGACAAAGATTTACACCTTTTATCTAAAAAGGCTTTTTAATAAACATAATATTAACATATCCGTGTCACCCTTACTACAACTGCAAGACATTACACAAACATTAAAGACAATTACACCTACTAAAAAAAGAAAAGATGTGGGTGTACAAAATAAACTGTTTGAACTGTGAGTCATCTTATATTGGGCAAACATGTCAAAATTTAGAAAAAAGATTAAGACAGCACAAATTACAAAGCAAACAAAGTAAGAATAATAACATACAACAAAAAGTACACTTGTAGACCACGCTATCTCTAACAGCCATAGTTTCGATTTCAATAATCCGCACATTTTATATTATGAACAAGATTTATTTAAAAGAAGTATTGCAGAATCGATGTTAATAGCCCATACAAGTAACACAGTAAATTTACGGACAGATACCAATATATTACATAAATACATATCTGAATCTCATTCATACTTTGTAGCTTATATGTAGATGTACATACACTTTAATTATAACAATGTATAACAAATCTTATAAAAACCATCTCATCATAGAATATTTTTTCTCCTAACGACATCTATTTTTCAACTGGACCCTAATCCTTTCTTTCCTATCTGATTGAGTGACTTTACAATTTCAAGTGGTTTTCAAGTAGGAGAGAATACGAATACCGGAGACAGTTGATATTAAAAGAGCAGCGTGCAGTGAACGACTTGTAATGAAAAACACAACATGCTAATTAGATTTCCATATTTTAAAAAAAAATTTAATTATAACACACTGATGATGAGACAAACCTAGTCTCGAAACGTTTGTGAAAATTATTATTTAATAAATTAGTGCAAGAAGAGTGTGTTTGTTCATATTTCCAAATTAATATCTATTATCCACTCAGAATACATTTGTTATATATATATATATATATATATATATATATATATATATATATAGGCATGAAAGGTTAATCCTTTTCATAAATCTTTTGAAGTTTGTTAAGGAAATTTTCTAGGATTTTTGATCCATAGAAATATAGTTAGATTGTAAAAATAAATGGAAAAAATTACAAAAAACGCTTATCATTGATTAACATTGAAAATATTTGAGGCGTTGTTTGACATTAAAACAAATGAAGACTGTCATTTGCCAAACATTTCGATTCATTTTTAGGCTAAGACAATATTATAATATAATATATTCATGATTATGATTAAAAAAAATATAATGTCTACATTATTATTGCCGAAAAGCAGCTGAGATGTGCCAAAAATTAGAATAATATAAGATATATTCAACATGCGTCTGACAGGTGATGCAGTCTGCGCATGTGTCTGACGGTTGTGGAATGTTAGTGGATATACCCTGGGTGCATTCGACTTGGACGCTTACGCGCTGTGAGCGCGCCGTGAGCGCGCTTTCATCGTTCGACTTGGCGCTGTGAGTGTCACATAAATAAGCTCGTAGCATCATCGTGGGATGCTCGTAGCACATATTTTGCGCTCACATATGCTCACGCCACAGAGGTAGGGCAGCGTGAGCGTGAGCGTCAGTTGTTTTCTGTATCTGTCATTTCATTTATTTATTAATTGTCAAATTCTTTATAATTCCGCAAAAATGGCAAGCTGTAGATCACAATTATTTTTTAATATTAATATTGATATTAATTAATTTTAAATAATATTAAATTTCAATTTTATTATTACTATTAATTAAGCATAAGCTAACCAAATTTCATTTATTTATTAATTGTTAAATTCTTTATAATCCCGCAAAAATGCCAAGTTGTACTCGTATATCACAATTATTTTTTAATATTAATATTAATATTAATTAATTTTAAATTTCAATTTTAATATTACTATTAATTAAGCATAAGCTAACCAAATTTCATTTATTTATTAATTGTTAAATTCTTTATAATCCCGCAAAAATGCAAAGTTGTATATCACAATTATTTTTTAATATTAATATTAATATTAATTAATTTAAATTTAATTAATCTTCTTATATATAAAAATGGATCGCAAAATGTGTTGGTAAGCGCATAACTCAACAACGCCTCGACCAATTTGGCCAATTCTTTTTTTAAAATGTTCGCTGAAGTCCAAGGATGGTTGTTACGGCGAGAAAAAATCGAGTAATTGCCGGGAAAACCCTAAAAACAGCCTTTTTCTTCTTTAATCGAGCAGGCAACGCAATTTGTAAAAAAAACAATGATCTATGTCATGACATTTTGTGTAGTTTTTGATAATATAATTTTGAATATATTTATTTAAACATAAAAATATCTTTCTATTAATCTATTGGCAGCCAGAAACATTGATGTAAATTAATTAAATTTCAAAATTCAAGAACAAATTACAGGCGAAACAGTTGATTCCGCAAGTAACCAAGAGGATCCACCGGAGTTTTTAAACTCGCTGGATTTGCTAGGATTGTCACCTCACAATCTTCAATTAAAGGTTGGATCGGAAATTATAATGTTGCGAAATATCGACCAACTATATTCAAAGGATATTATAAAGCAGAAGATGTTCTCGCACCATGCATCTCAATGCGTTTCCAGTGCGTTTATGGTATCATTAAGTGTTTGTGGTATTAATTGAGAAAACCCATGTTTCTCACATGGAAAATTGTATGTTGTTTGTTTCCGTATTGGAAAACCATCAGATTTGTTTGTCTATGCGCCAGGTAATCAAACAAAAAACATCGTTTATCACAAAGCACTACAATGAAAATTGAACTGATTTTTGAATTATGGTTTACATTATTAAAATTACTTACTTTTAAATGCTTATAGTGTTTTATTTAATTATTTTTTATTCACACCGAATTATTACCAGGGTGACGGTTCTGTTCAAGATAATTTTTTGCAAAGAATAGAAAAAAGATAGGCACAAAACACCGCCACATTACAATTTTTTTTGACAGGACGAAGTCTGTCGGGCCGGCTAGTTTTAAATAATTTTAAATTTTAATTTTAATATTAGTATTAATTAAGCATAAGCAAACCAAATTTCTTTTATTTATTAATTGTTAAATTCTTTATAATCCCGCTGAATGATCCAGAAAGTAATAAAATTTACACAATTACCGTTACCGCCAGTTGCCGCCATTTTGATGCTTATTGACGCTCACAGTATCCAAAACGAACGGAATTTAGTTATCGATTCTAAGCGCTTATCGGTCAAGTCGAACGCTAAAAATTCGTGCTTATAAGCGTGAGCGCTCACAGCGCGTAAGCGTCCAAGTCGAACGCACCCCTATATAATTATATTTGACAGATTATTATTTTCTAACTAATGCAGTCGTGTTTTGTCTTACTTTACTAAATCACAATACAAAAGAATTTTCTATTCAAAAAATTATTTAGAAGTTTTGTGTCAAAAATTCATATGTTTGGCATTGGATACGGAATATTTACTCAAGTCAATGGAGCGTTTTGGGTCTGACTTTTTATACTGTGCTTCAATTTGTATAAAATTTTGAAATTAGGTTCATCTTACTCTCAAGTTCAAAAATAATTTAAACTCCATTGCCACTTCCCGGGGAGATGACATTTCTTCTCTGTGGTGTAATTTTACTTTTTTTAAAATAACATCGGATATCGATAAAAGAAATAATTATAAGAAAAAAATGTTTAATAATGTTTTTCAAAACAGCAAATACTTTTCAAGTTATTAGCTTTTAATAATATTCGGCTAGATATGAAAATGGGGTTTTATAGTTCTCAAAATAAGCTTTAAAATGAGTACTTCTGCGTGTAAAATGAGTGGGCTATCATGCAAATAAAAGACACATACTATGTTTTTTCATTTAAAACAAATTTTCAAGTTTATGAGTGTCATCTCCACCAAAATTAAAAATAATCGTATTCCATCTAGAATTAAACTAATTAACTTGGTTTAAGAGATCTTGATGGATTCTAGAAAATACCACAACATTAGTACAAACGATTTTCAAAAAGCTCATAATTTCACGAAAAACTCTATTTAAAAAAAACAACCAATTTATCATTATTATATCTCTGAAAGAATAAAATGAAAATTCAAGGTCTTTTTCTGACTAATTATTACTTTTTATTATTTTTCTATTACACAAATATTGCTAGAGTTATAATTGTTTAAAGAGTGGGCGGCTGTCCAACCAGAGTGTCTTTAACTCTTCGCCGTTTCAAAATGAGAGAAGTTACGGTAAAATTCATGATAGAAAAAGTTGTAGCTCATTTATTTACTCTGAACTTAAATAAAGATTAGCCTATTTCCAAAATATCAAGTAAATTGGAGCACAGTAAATAAATTCACAGGGCGCACGCTTTTTTCTCTCCATTTACTTGCAATAATTTTGTTGATCGTAGGAATAGAGCACACGTGAACAAGATTTGACAAATTAATTCACTTCAAATATAAACTTAAGTAATAATGTATATTGAATTATTAGTGAGAAACATGTAATTTAAATATTAGAATTACTAAAAGCCAGTTAAAATATGGTAAAAAGTTATTTATTTATTTATTTAAATATATAGCCCACAGATTTCTTCCAAGAGGACTCAAAAATACAATTATTTTACATAATGAATAACAAATAAAATATATGCAAAATTACAATATATAGTTATTAACATAAAATGCTTAACATAAAATTACATATAATGCAGAATATAACAATATTATTTGTAAACAGAATAAGATAAAATAATGAGATATTTGAAAAGAAAATAAAAAGGTTAACTTGTGCAGATGGAGATTATTTGATTAGGTGAAGTGTTGTGAATATCTATTTTATTATTAATTAAGTTAATGTTAGAGAACATAAGTAAAATAGGCAAATTTAAGAGAGAATTAGATTTAGGAGTAGGATAATTGAAAAATAATTGTGAACGCGTAGATAGCCTTGGAACATTAAAGGATAGTTGATTAAGAATAAGAGGACAGTCTATAGAATTATTGCAAAGTTTAAATAAGAACATAATTGTACAGATAAATCGACGTGAGGCAAGGGAAGGAATACCAAATTCTTTTAGTTAAGTGCTGTGGTCAAAGCCACGTTCAGGGTAAATTTTATATGTTTTATAATAAAGATATTTCAGAAATTTTCACTGAACCTTCTCTATCGCATCAGAGTTGTTGATTTGATGAGGATACCAAATAATCGAACCATATTCTAATTTTGAACGTGCAATAGAATAGTACATTCAAAGAAGTGCATTGTTAGAATTGAATTGTTTTCTCAGTATCAAACCTAAAGATTTATGTGCTCTATTACAAATATCAGTTATATGATCCGTGAAAAACAAACCAGAATCAAATAGAACTCCTAAATCTGAAATTTTATTACATCTATCAATGCTAGTATTAGAAATTTTATAATCAAAATATGTGAAAAACTAAGAATCTTGCACTTTGATATATTTAAATGTTATTTGTTATAGACACACCAAGAGTGGAAAGAGTCAAGTTGAGACTATAATAATAAGCAGTCATCAATAGAATTTATTTTGAGATATAGTTTGAGATCATCTTCAAATAATAAATGTGGATAGCTACTAATATCAGATATGTCATTAAGAAAAATAATAAATAGTAGTGGACCAAGAATGGATCCCTGAGGAATATCTGAACTGACATTTTCAATGTTGCTCAGGAATGCATTAAGATAGACAAACTGTTTACGATTATGAAGATAATTCTTAAAAAAATAAATAAGTTAAAAATTAGGACCAATCTTAGATAATTTAGTAAGAAGAATGTTATGCTTAATTTTGTCAAAAGCTTTACTGAAGTCAGTGTAAATAACATCAACTTGTCCATTAGTGTCAAGATTCTCAGCTATATATTGTTTAATACAGATTAAATTTGTTATAGTAGAACGGGCAGGCATGAATCCATGTTGATTAGTAGAAATTAAAGTTCTAACAGAAGGAATTAGTTCTCTATAAATAATTTTTTCAAATACCTTAGCAAAGTTTGATAATAATGATATCGGCCTGTAATTAGTAATGTTTGATGTATCACCTTGTTTAAAAGTTGGAACTAATCGTGCAATTTTCCAACAATTTGGAAAAGTGTTTGTACGCAATGATAGATTAAATAAAAATGCAAGTGGATCAGATAGAGCAGATGAGCAATCACGTGTAAAGAAAGATGGAATACCATCGAAACCAAATATTATGGAGTTCTTAAAACTTGCTATTGCAAGTTGCACAGTACTAGAATCAATTTCACCTATATAAATCCTGATTCTATCATTATGAACAAATAAAATGAGTATGTCAAGTTTAGGCTGATAAACACTAATAAAGTGAAAATTAAATGCATCAACAATAGTATCAGGAGAATCATAATATTTGTCTAGATAGCACAATCTGTTAGGAATAATATTAGAAGCAGTCTTATTACGCAAAAAAGACCAGAAATATTTTGGATTAAGCGATAGAGAATTTTTAACGTGTATAATATGAATTATAGACATCTTTCATAAGTGTTTTTATTAATTTCCTGTACAATTTAAAATTTTCATAATAGAAAGTGATATTGGTTAATTTGTATTTATTATGATAGTATTTCTTCATACGGAGGTTCCTAATAATATCAGAATTAAACCAAGGTTTAAATTTATTGGAAGCAATTTTCTTTGTTTTAGGAACAAATTTATCTAATAAGCTATAAATTATAGCGTAAAAAAGATCACATGCATCATTAATGTCAGAACATGTATACAAAGAACTTCACGATGTATTTGAACTTTCCCTGTAAGGAGTAGAATAATCTGCTTTGTGGTAATGATAGTTATTTTTATTAAATTGTATTGGTGTGGGAAAAGAAGATGTAAAGGAAACGGAAATATAAAGAGCAGGATGATAACTGTCCTCAGGTAAAAGAGGTTCAGTATCATGAATTATGTTGCAAAAGTAAGAACAAAACACTAAATCTAATAATCTGCCACTGATATTGATAACAGAATTATATTGGTTGAGACCAGATAAGTTAATAAAATTATAGATAAAGTTACATTTTGCATTAGTAAGATTATAAGATAATTGATCGAAATGAGGAACATTGAAATCACCAATATTTAAAACATTTTTGTCAGAAACATAAGATTCTAGTGGATCAAGGAAAGCTTCGAAATTCTCAGTAGATACATCAGGTGGAACGTAAATGGTCAATACTAATATGCTTGAATTATTGAGGATACACTTGCAGCCAACAATATCAATCATTGGAAGGGATTCACAAATAAAGATCAATTTCAAAGGTTTACAAGTAATATATTTTTTAACTGCAAGAAGTACACCACCCCTACGATATTTATTGTTGATACCATAAGTTCTATCACATCTGAAAACATTAAAACTGTCGCAAAAGAATTCAGAATTGTGAACATCGTTTCTAAGCCATGTTTCAAAAAAGGCGACAAAATCATAATCAAGATTACTAGATGCGAGCAGGCAGTCAGAAATTTTAGTGTTGAGTCCACGAACATTTTGATAGTAACATGTAAAGACATAACTATCTGTGGGCAAAGTTAGTTTAAAGAAACAATTCGAGGAACGCCATTAATATATGTATTTAATTTTAAGATTAACTTCACCTTTTTTCTTGCGTTCAAGTAGCTGAGCTTTCAGTCTTTGATAATAAAGTTGTTGCCTTGGTGTCCGATCTTCTAGTCCTTTTCAAATCATGTTTACCCAATCTAAATATTTCGAAGCTCGATGGAACTCAAGGTACTCCTAATGAAGCTTCAAATATATTGTTAACCATATTTATATCAACACTTTTATAGTAACTGTTTACGTCATTAAGAGGCTCTTTGGCGTTATATATTATGATATTATATGAACGTATATTGCGTTCAGAAGTCTCTTGAACTAAAGCTTCAAATTGATCATCATCCAGAATATTATTGCTGCAAGAACTATGATCTTTTAGTGCAGCTATTTCTCGTTGTAGCTGCATTAACATACTTTTGATATCATTAAGGTCATTGCCGAGATTAGCACATGCATTGCTATTCCACATTATTCTTTTTTTTGATGATATTGCTCGAACATCAGCCAAGCTCAAATTCACGCATTTTTTTTTTTTTTTTAATTTCAATAATTATTACAACTGCTAATTTATTAACATCAAGTAATATTGATAAATAATAATATAAATTTAAATAAATAAAAGAGCAAAGGATAAAATTTACATGAAAATAATATCCGTAATATGATTTAATGTAAAATATAAGCAAATAATAATAAAAATAGATTAATAAATAATATAAATAAAATTTTAGAATAATAAAATAATACTAGAAAAATAATAAAATATAACAAAATAACAATAATAGAAATAGTAAGATAATAATAATAATAATAATAATAATAATAATAATAATAATAATATTAATAATAATAATAGTAATAATAATAATAATAATAACAATAATAATAATAATAACAATAATAATAATAATAATAATAATTTACAAATTTATAAGATCATTTGGAATTTTTCGTTTTAGTCTTGTTGGGCGCGCTTCTGAGTATACTTTGTTGGCCAAGTAATTTGGGTGCTCGTCTATTCTTTTTTTGTAGTTGTTTGTTTTTTGTTGAATTTCTTCATTTACTGTCATTATGTTGCTGTCCTGGTGAATCAGCCAGTTGGGAACGTACCTAGGTGCATTCAGTGCCTGCCTTATGATCTTGTTCTGCACTCGCTGAATAATCTGTAGATTGGTTTTTTTGGCGGTGCCTCATAGTTGAATCCCATAAGACCACACTGGTTTAAAAATACATTTATAAATAATTAACTTGTTATTCGTCGATAGTTCGGAACGTTTATTTAGTAGCCAGTAATGTTTTTTGAATAATTCATCAATCTGCTGTTTTTTCTTGTTAATGTGAACTCTCCAGTTCAATTTTGTGTCTAGGTGTATTCCGAGATATTTTACGCTATCTTTTACTGGGATTTCCTGTCCATTTAACTTAATTGTAGGGCATATACCAGTACGCAGCGTGAAAGTGATATGCGTAGATTTTGAGCCGTTTGTCATAATTCTCCATAAAGAAAGTCATTTTGTAGCAATATCTAGATGTTCTTGTAATAGTTGCGAAGCTATTGCGGGATCTTTATTGGAGGCAATGATACATGTATCGTCAGCAAATGTCGACACGCTTGTTCCGGAGTATAAAGGAAAATCCGCTGTGTATATAAGAAATAGAGTTGGAGAAAGGACGCTTCCCTGGGGCACACCAGAAAGGATCTTTCTTCTGGTCGACTCCTCGTTATTAATGTTGACGAAAAATTCTCTATTTTCAAGGAACGATTTTATTATTGAAAATATCGGTTCTGATAAACAGAGTTTTAGTTTGTACAACAAACCAGTGTGCCATACTTTGTCAAATGCTTGCGCAACGTCTAAAAACACAGCCGAACAATATTTTTTTGCATGGAACGATTCGTTAATTATATTTACTAGGCGATGTACCTGTTCTATGGTTGAGTGTTGTTCTCTAAAGCCGAATTGGTGATTTGGTATTAGGTTTTGATTCAACAATTCTGACTTAATGCGTTGGAGTAATAATTATTCAAATATCTTCGAAACACAAGGAAGTAGGCTTATTGGTCTATAGGAAGACAATAAATGAGGATCTTTCCCAGGTTTAGGTATAAGAATTATTTAAGCTATTTTCCAAGCTTGAGGAAACACTTTTATTCTAAAAATTGAATTGAATATTATTGTTAATAATCTAAATCCCTTTTCTGGCAGTTCTTTTATCATTTTTATCGTAATTTTATCTGGTCCAGGAGATTTATTAGGATTTGCAGCCTTGACATAATTTTTCAATTCGGTCACCGTTATGCGTTTTACTATTTGGCCTGGTATAGATTCATTCTGTAAACAATTATGAATAAAATCTTCATCATTTACGTTGCAACTGCGGGGATGAGGCTGGAATGTATTTTTCAAGTGTTCTGAAAATTCTTCCGATTTTTCTTCTGAGCTTCTTGCCCAGGAACCATCAAGTTTACGCACTGGAGGTGTACTATCGGCCTTTTTAATCTCTTCGTTGTCTTCCAAAGAGAATAATTTGTGTCTTTAGTGGATGAAAGATTAGTTAAATAATTTTTAAGGCATTCATTCTTATATTCATATAATAAAGTCTTAAGATTCCTGCAGGCACAGTTAAATATGTTTTTATCGGTCGGTGATCTTGTGGTTTGCCATATTTTTCGCAATTTGCGTTTTTGAGTTATAATTTTTTTAATGTTAATAGGATAATTAGGTTTGCTACTTGCATTTGAATGTATAGTAGATTTTTGAGCTTCTGATGATAGTAGAATTGTGAAGTTTGTTATCGCCAAGTTTAAATCCTGTTCATTTTTAAGAGGTATGTTGCAAGAAATTTTTTCATCAATTATCTCTTGGAATAATGACCAATTAGTAAATCTATTTGTGAGAAAATATGAGTTTTGATTTACTTCTGTAGTTGTAGAATATTGCAGAATAATTGGCGAATGATCAGAATTTAAATCTAAATTTGATTTGATATCTAAACAATTATTGTTAACGCCTTTAGTTATGAAAAAATCTATTAGATCGGGGATTTTGTTAAGATCTGTTGACCAATAAGTAGGCTCGCCGGTGGATATTGGCTTAAGATTGTTTTTTTCCATCGATTTATAAAGTTCTCGACCCCTAGGGGTGATCAGTCTAGAACCCCAGAATGTGTGCTTAGCATTATAATCTCCTCCCGCTATAAATGAACTGCCCAGCGTATCAAAAAAAATTATAAACTGATCTTCGGTAATCCTGTGTTTAGGCGGACAGTAAATGGCTGATAATACTAGCTGGTTATGCGATGGTATAGTAACTGAAATTGATGTTGCTTGAAGAAAGTCCTTCTGGAATGGTTCAGCCTCATGATGATTTATGTTAGCTTTTATAATAACCGCAGTTCCTCCATGAGGTCTTCCACTTGGGTGCGGAGTATTATAAACTATATAATTTGGTATACGTACGGAACTATTGTTAGTGAAATGTGATTCCGATATAAGCATGATATCTATATCGTTGATTGTTAAAAAATTTTTAAGGTCTTGAGTGTGGTTACACAAGCCATTTGTATTCCATAAACAGATTGTTAATTTGAAATACATGATTTGTTTGCTAGAATGGTTGTGAGTAAATTAAGCATAGTGCTCATTTGTTCAGTAAGTGTTTTTATCATTTCTTTCAATTCTGACAGATCATTGATATTATTAATGTTTGTCGAACTCTGATTAGTAGTTGATGGAATGTCCTGATATTCAGGCAGTACAGTATTTTTACGTGTTACATATGAGTATGAGGTACCTGGTTTAACACTTGAGGTTGATCCATGAATTGGTGTTGTTCTCTGTCTTGCTGATGGAAATTTTTTCTCAAATTGTTCCTTATAGATTTTGCATCCCTTGTAGTTGGTTGGCAGGATGGTTAAGACCACATAGAACACACTTCACTTGGTCATTGATCTTGTCTTCCCATGAACACTTCTCTGTCAGGTGATTTTGTGCGCACTTCACACACCTCGGGGTCATGTGACAATAGTTCCGCGTATGGCCGTGCCTTTGACAGCGTGTGCACTGGACGATTTCTTTAGTATATCGCTTAGCCTCGATCGCTACTTTGGTTTTGTACAAAAATTCGATTTTGTAAAAATCTTTATTATTTGGTTGTTGTTCCAGCTCAACAATGAACATATTTAATGGATGTTTTGTAAGTCTGTTCTTGAGGTTTGCGATGCGAACTACCTTGTGGCCTAGAGCCTGAATTTTCTCTTGTAGAATATTGACATCGGTGCTGTGATGCAAATTTTTGACAACAATTTTAAAAGTCCGATTTCTTTTATCTTGAAAAGAATGCATTTGTGTGTTTCTTTCTTTCAATAATTTAATAATTTTATTATATAGTTGTGGGTTGTCAAGATTTATTCTCACTTTTGTATCATCAATAACTTTCAATTTATACAAATTTTTTGATTCGCTTTCCAAAAGCACTGATAATGGTTTTATGTCTCGTACATCGTGTATAAATATAGGTGGCGGTCTATTGTGCACAGCTTTCGTTTCGGTCACTTCCTCAGTATCAGGACTGGCTAAAACTTCATAAAAGTTTCTTGTTGGTTTAGCCAATAGTCTGAGGTTGTCGTTTTTATCGGTTGTGGATCATCGTTTTGGGTGCGTTTGAGTTTTTTATTTTTTATTTGAATCCAGTCTGAATCTTTACTTGTGTTTTCATTCAAATCAGATTGATTTTCTAAATTGATTACAGGTTCGGAAGAAGCTTGTGGAAGTGATTCGGTAATCGGTCTCTTATTTTTTGTTACCTTCCTTGACTTAATTTGGCGAATTTCTAAATCCATTTTTTCCCAGTCCATTATTGACGTTTCATTAGATTGATGGCTTTTGGTATTATTTTCCCCATTGGGAAACATTCGATAAATGTCCAATCACTTATGCAATAGCTTATGCACTATTTATAGTTAAAATTAATGATATTTACTGTATTTATTTTTCAAAATTTATTTTCGCTTTTTCTATAATGACGCATGAATACTTAAATTTAGTTTTGCACGAAATACATGACACCATCTTGTCTAAGGCAAGTGCAATACTACAGCATGAACACGTATTTTCTGAATTCATGATTATATGCTTATTTCACTTATTCAAGCGATGTTTACAACAATATTCAAGAATTTTATAATTAGAAAATACTTATATTAAATTCAAAATATTTTATATGATTTTGATAACCAAAAAATTATAGGCAACATTATTGAAGCAATTATTTTGGATAGAAAAATTCAAAGTGATATTGTACTTTTACCGCGAAGGCAATATATTAATTCCTTCTGAATGTGTTATACCTTTTAAAAGACCTCAATTTCCAATACGTATATTTTATGCTATAAATCACAAAGGTAGACGATGATTTTTTGTGTGATAAATTTGGAAAATCAATGTTTTAGTCGTTAATAAACAAGAAGTCATTTGTTTATACATCCACATCTACAGGTATGACTAAAAATATCGTATAACCCTTGGCATTAAAATAAATTGATCTATTGGAAATAAATTTGTTCTATAAATTGCAGTGTATAATATTTAATATACAATTTTACTGAACAATAAAATATTTGGTGAAGGAATATTTAAAGTGTTAACTGTGGGAATTGGGAATCGTCATTTTATTTGAAGCAGTTTCATATTTAACACCACTCATATATTGGTGTAAATAGTAATTCGAAAAACAATAATTATTATTCTTAACCGAGCGGGAAATATTAGTATAGGATATTAAAAAAACGTATTTTTCAAATTTTAATTCTCGAAAATTCGATCACAATATATAAATGTGACAAATCCACATAACTCTGCAGTTAGGCGAGAAGTATCAATGGCGAATCCTTTTCTAAATTCAGGCGCAATTTTTTATTTATTTATTTATTTATTTATTTATTTATTAATTTTACAAGCCGTCGGTATAATATTTAATATTATAATAAGGCTTAAGTCAATATTTTATAGGTTTAATATAGTTTAATTAATTATTAGCTATTTTATTACTTAATTTATTTACTATAAACCTATTTATATTTACTTAATTATAATTTTTTTTTTTTTTCTTTAAATATAACTAGTTTGTTTGTTACAAGTGTTTTTAAAAATTTAATAAGTAATTTTAATAAGCTTTACAATACATACTTTTACAATATTAACAAATTTTAGGTTATTTTATGATATTTTAACAAATTTAAGTATCTTATATTATTGTAATTATTATTATTATTAATATTATCATTATCATTTTTATTGTTATTGTCAAATATTTTTACAATTTTTTTTATTTTTTATTTTACAAATTTTTAGGTATTTTGATGAAGGAAATATTTTGTTTCACAATTTTTAAGTGTTTTTAAATATAAGTTTTTGGTTAACTAATTATTAAGTATTTTAACAATAACAGTCAAAATAAAAAAATTAAAATTTTGTTTCACAATTTTAAAGTGTTTTGATGAATTATAAGTTTGTAGTTAACTAATTATTAAGTATTTTAACAATAACAGTCTTATGAAAATAATAATTAAGAAAAAAAAAAAAAAAAAAAAAAAAATGTTTCTCAAGTTTTTTTGTTTTTTAAATTGTAAGTGTTTAATTAACTAATTATTAAGAATTTTAACAATATAACAAAAACAGTTATAAAAAAAAAAAAAAAAAAAAAAAAAAGAAAAAACAAACGAAGAAAGAAATAATAATAATAATAATAGTAACTTAGAAGTATTTAGTTTAACGAACGAATTATGTTGTCACGGGCATAGTACACATAGACATGGCTGGTAAGTGACATCAGTTGGTTTGGGCCCGTAGATTCGGAGGGATTTTTGCCATCGTCGATCCATCGATCTTGCTGCTGCCTGTAATAGAGAAATTTCTTCGAGCGGGAAAAGTCGCGTTAATGATTAGTTGAGATTTTCGGGAAAGTAATTTGAAAAATCGAAATTTAAAAACTCCAGAGGGCTATAAAAAGTTAAATCCTTTAACGCATTACTTAGTACTTTATGAAATTTCTTGTTATCAAGGGTACGAACACGTAACGGCAGTTTATTCATAAATTGTATACCCATACCGCAGATAGTATTAAAGGAACTGTGTAGTTTATAGGTCCTACCTTTAATTATTTTATGTCTCGTATCGTGCTTGGTATTTGACATCGAAGACAAATTAAAAGAGTCTGGATTATTTTTTATGAAATTAAGTGTGACTAGAACAAATATACTCGGTACTGTTAAAATTTTTTGTTCATTGAAGATATTACGGCATGATGTCTTGGAGGATAGTGAAAAAATTATTCGAATTGCTCTCTTTTGAAGTTTAAAAACTTTAATTAGTTCATTAGAGAAACCCCAAAATTGGATACCGTAAGCAATGTGTGAATAGAAATTTGCGTAATAAATAGAAAGTAAACTGGATATTCCAATTTTTGATTTAAGGGTTCGCAGGATAAAGCATGTACGCGTTAATTTGAAGCATAAATGGTTGGAAACGTGTTCAGACCAGTTAAGATTCTTATTGATATAAACTCCAAGAAATTTAGATACTGAAGAGGAGTCAAATGAATAGTTATTAATTGTAAATGAGGAAATATCATTCGCTACGCGCGTTGCTGTACAGAAAGAAATAATTTGGGTTTTGTCGTTGTTTAAAAGAAGATTATTTATATTGAACCATTTCGAAACGGAATCCATGACACTGTTCAATTTCGTTATGAGGTCATCGTATGTTCTAGCTTTGATGGTTAGACAAGTGTCATCAGCGAACAAAATAAAGTCACAAAGATTTGAGCAATTAGGTAGGTCGTTAATGTAAAGAAGAAAAAGGAGCGGTCCAAGAATTGATCCTTGTGGGACACCCATTTTCACGTTTAATTTCCTCGATATAACTTTACCACCGGTGCTATTGTCCAAATATACGCTTTGAGTTCTGTTTGTTAAATAAGATTTTAGTAATTTAAGCGAGCTAGAACGAAAACCATACATTTCTAACTTATCAATGAGAATATTGTGAGATATACTGTCGAACGCTTTGGAGAGATCGCAAAAGACGGCTACACAATAACTTCCATCTTCAAATGAGTTAATAACATTTTGGATGAGGCTAAAAACCGAGTGCGATGTAGAGTGTTTTTTCCGAAAACCATGTTGGTTGTGAAACAAAATATTGTATTTATTTAAGAACCCAGAGATTCTGACGTGCAAAATTTTTTCAAACACCTTATCAAAAGAATTAAGAAGAGAAATAGGTCTGTAATTGCTCACAATATTTTTATCGCCTTTTTTATGAAGAGGGCGGATTTTGGAGTGCTTAAGGTGGTTTGGATAAACTCCCAGCTCAAAGCATTTATTAATACATATTAATAGGTTATCAATAAAAAGGGGATAGAATTCTTTAATGATGCATGTAGGAATTTCATCCGGTCCCGCGGAATAGGAAGATTTAATAGCTTTAAAAGTACTTGTAAGTTCCTCAATTGTGACAGGAAATAAAACAAAGCTATGAATATTTCTAACAATATACGAAACAGGGGAGCAGCAAGTGATGTTCGAGATGATGGAGGAAGTCAAATTTGAAGCCTCATTAACAAAGAAGTTATTCATTTCGTTGGAAATATCATTAATGTCATTAATTATTACATCATTAATTGTCAAAGATTTAATTTCTACCGCAGATTTACGTTCTAGATTCAGTTCAGAATTAATGAGAGACCACATAGTTTTTTGCTTGCAAGACGAGTGCCGTATTAAATCTTCGTTAAATTTAATTTTTGCTAGATCAATTAAATCATTAAACGTTTGCCTATATTTCAAAAAGTAAATTTGGAACGATAAAGTACCATTCCGTTTGGATAGACGCTCTAGAAATTTTAATCTATTGAATGATATACATAAGCCCTTAGTGAACCAGGGCAAATTCCGTTTAGGGGCCTTGATTTTTTTTGAAGAAGGGAAAGCTAAATTAAAATTGTATAGAAAGAATGACATGAAATTATTAAATAAAGCATTAGCGTCATTATTATCCTGAAATACGAGGCTATCTTTTTCCAGTAAGGCTTTGAAACATAGCTTATTGGCTGAGTCGAAAATTCTCGAATAATTTATTTTATTGTTGAATGGTTTCGCCTTAGATGCAATCGTAAGGGATATACCGTAATGATCGGATAGAGTGGTGTTTGTGACAGAGGATTCAATGAATTGTACATTAGTAAAAAAATTGTCGATACACGAGGCCGACTGTGGAGTTACACGAGTTGGAGTATGAATAGTCTGGCTCAGATTAAATGATTGAATTAAGATCTTAAAATCATCTAACAATTTGTATTTTTTATTAAAATGGATATTAAAATCGCCGCATAAAATTATTTTATCGTATTTATTAGACAGCTCATTTAGAAGATCGTAAAGGAGAGTATTAAATGTGGAACCATTTTGGTCTGGGGATCGGTAAACACAAATTAAACAAATATGACCATACTCAGGAGATATTTGGATAGCACAGTACTCAAATATTTTTTCAACACAACTAATCGTTGCCCAGATTGGTTTACAGGCATATCGATCTGAGGTAAAAATACAAACACCGCCATGAGCAAAATTTTGTCGACAGAAGTAGGACTGCAAACGAAAACCTTTTAGTTTGACCAACTGAAGTTCAGATTTTTTGAGCCAATGTTCAGCAAAACACAAGACATCAAAATTTTTGTTTTTGGTGATTATTTCAATTTTATTTAATTTAGGCGATAATTTCTGTATATTTTGAAAAAAAAATGTTTATATTAGAAATGCTATTCCTGGGAAGAAATTGATATGAGTTATTGTTAATTTCGAAAGGAATTGTTTTGCTCTGAGGAATTTCTTGGCTCTGAAGGTAGCGAGCCACAACATGACCGATTAGGGCCCCTAAGCATTATTGCTTTGGCTAACAACCTTGACAGCTTCACTTTGCTTCTAAGAAGCAAGTGCAAGCCATGACTGGTGTAATCCCTCACTCCAATGCGG
Organism: Ctenocephalides felis; assembly: GCF_003426905.1. NCBI lineage: Eukaryota > Metazoa > Arthropoda > Insecta > Siphonaptera > Pulicidae > Ctenocephalides > Ctenocephalides felis. Next base: position 17,555 of record NW_020537650.1, on the reverse strand, counting down.
CGATTGACATCAAACACCCGTACATTATCAAACTTGCCATAACCTAAATTACGGCAAATCAGACGATTAGCATCAAAGATTGCAGCATTAAGACCCGGATCATCATATCGGTAGGGAATTGTCACAACACACAGGTTTGTATTCCGACAAGAATGACGGATTGATTCCAAAGCACCTTGAATAGCATAAGAGGAATCGGAGTCATTCGTCCCAGCCAATATAACAACATAGTCGTTCACGCCATAATCCGACACAAGATGTCTAATGTCGCACGCCACCCCAGAGATTGGGGCACCAGGCTTGACTATGCTGAAAATACTAAACTGAGGTCCAAGAAAAGTCCTCAAGTGTTCAGCCCACCCTCTTCCGTGGCTATCGGATAAAAAGAGTACTTTACTTTTTTGACAATCATTGCTAAATGAACTACTAACGCGATGCTTGAGGAGCTTCAACTTGGACATGAGCTTAGCAAATTCATCCCTAATTACCTGTATATCCAAATTCCGCCTTTGTAGGAGGATTGAGATCTCACTACACGTGGTAGCAAAATCGTGAGAAAATCGAGCAGGGATTTCGTCAGAGCTCATCATGTCAAGCACACCACTGGCTTTGTTTATTCTGAGCTCAAGACTATCTACACTGGCCTTAGAAGATGACAGTTGCTCTCTCAGATCGTTAATCAACGAGTCCTTCAACCTGCAGCCAGGGCACCCGACTACTGATTCATCCAATTGGATGGTACTAGAATTGAAAACTTGGCTTCTAGTAAAAACCATTGTACAAACCACTATCTAAAAAAAATGAGAAAAAAGTAAATAAATCAAATAGACAAAATATAGTTAACAATTCACTCAATTGAACACAAATAGCAAACACAAATTCAACACAAAACTCGGTGAGGTTATATATCCGTCAGTGCAGGGGCCTACAATAGGGCTTGGAAAAAACTTTCACTTTTTGCACAGATGGAATACGAAAATATTTGTAATACAATAAATAGAAAATAAGTAGACAACAATATACACAAATCAAAAAAGGAACGACAAACAAAGTCAGCACAAACGCCAGTAATTGCCAAGTAATTACTAATAATAATAATAATATTACGAAAAAAAAATAGATTTTTCAAGCCTCTAAAGCAGGCTCTCCTCTTAAATTAATATAAATAACTAACTAGCAAACCCAACGAACTCCGTTTCGCCACAACATGGTTTCGTGAGAAAGATGAAGAAATTTTTTGTTTGTTTTATATTTGAAAAGGAAAAATTTGATTTTATTACACAACAGTAATGAATTTATTTCGATTGCAAAAATGAAGTTGAACTTCTCTAAGTAAATGAAAGTGAATCCGCAAATTATCCGTTTCATTGAAGTGCTCTTTGGTAAACCACATTTTTTGTTTTTTGGTCTGACGTTAACACAAACAAAGCGGATGGTTTTCCAACTCGTGAGCAGGCAACGTATAACTGCCCATGTGAAAAACAATGATTTTCTAAATAATCTATTTGAAATTTATCCCGCAAACACTAAGCCATTGGCCTTGCAACTTGTTGTTGCGAACGCAAGGCGAACTGGAAATTGCAATCGTTTGAAGTCAAACAAAAGACCAGTCGGAATCATTGGTATGTCACCAAATCGCCAGCAATTTTTGATTGAATGGTGAAATTCAGTGCATGTACATCATTATTCTTTGCGTCCAGAATTGCTCGTTGACTTAACCAAGCATAATTCTGATAATTCTCACTAATGTGATTACTCGAATTTTTAATTACGGTGCGTGAAGTTCTAGCAGCTTGCATTAATGCACGATGCCATGCACAACTAATTTTCTTAGCTATAAACCTTGCGGAGCCCGAAATCGGTTCGTGCAAAACGAATGCAAAATTGTCGAAATCGGTTCGTGCGTTCTGGAGTTATTTCGTCAGGAAGGAAAACCCGACTTATTTTTATATATATAGAAGAAGAAGATAATCTTTTTGAAATTATTTACAACAGTTATTGATTATTTTAATTACTTGAATTTTTAATCACGGTGCCTGAAGTTCAAGAAATTTGCGTTAGGGCACGATGCCATGCACCACTAATTTTCTTAGCTATAAACTTTGCGGAGCCCGAGATCTTTCCAACGAATGCAAAATTGTCGAAATCGGTTCGTGCGTTCTGGAGTTATTTCGTCAGAAAGGAAAACCCGACTCATTTTTATATATATAGAAAATATGTAAAGGTACTGAGTAATACAACCATAAAGGATACATTTATTGAAAAATGTTAATTACACCTACTTTCCACCAATTTTCTGTAGCCCCGAGATATTTTAGAATGTTCATTAACCATGAACTTTTTCATCAAAAAATTAAATACGTAACAGAATGCTTTGGCTTGCGCATTAGTAATGTCCAAGTCGAATCCAGTGATTCGAATCAATTCTTCAAAAACCTGACTAATATCAACTCGTATTAAGCCGAAAAATATTTACTGTGATCTCTTACACTTTAAGTCAATCGACTTTATTCGGCGTAAACAAATCAATCGACTCCATCCGACTTATATGACATAACCGAATTAACGAATTTCATATGACTCATGTGAGACGTTCGGCTTCTGATCCAACTCAAAAAAATGATCATAATATAACTAGCTTAAAGTGGCATTTAGCCTTAAGGAAAGTTGCATGAACTTCCCGAATTGTCTAAGAATTGACTTAAACAATCGAAATTGAAATTTAGATTAGATAATCATAGATAAAATTTTTAACTGTTTATTTCAAGTTTCAGAAATAAAAAAATAAAGTTATCGCTTTCAATTAAATCTAGACATTACCATTTCGAATAGAATTTTGATGAATTTTTAACATCAAACTATTTGTCGATAGATTTGTCAAGACCATGCTTAAATAATATCCATTGCTAAAAAAAAAGTTCGAAAATCGGCAAAAAAAATTATCAACAGTTAACCCTTCTTTGCATGATTTTTTGTATTTTATTAAATAATTGTAAGCAAACTCTTTTTACGTTCACCACTTTCTTCAGAACTTTATTTATAAACATACGAAGAGTTTATAGTTTATAATACCTAGATCAAACAGATGAAAAAAATACGCAAATACCATTTTTTGACCTCATTGTTATTTGATTTCTGAACAAAAAATTATCCATGAAATCTACTCCTCCCACATGTTTATTGAACCAACTTTGGCGACCGGTATGATCTTGTGCTAGGAATTTCGATTACTGATGCATGTACAATAATATACCAAAGAGTCATAGAATCATAATCTGTAAATGTTATAGATGAACTGGGACTACTCTGTATTATTATATATATATATATATATATATATATATATATATATATAAATTTGTCACCTCTACTAAAGTTTTGATAAAATCTTTAGTTATAAAATGGTTAAAACATTGATATGGAGTTTCTAAGGGTGGTAAACCACCTGAAGCAGTAAAACTCACCAATAAAGTAATTTTATTCCTTTTTTCCAAATCAAGGTTCTTTTGTCAAATGGAAAACTGGATTATGGCTGCAAATTGGATGTTGTTGATGGTTGAGAGGGTTCTTGATCTACTGTTTCTAAAAGAGGAGAATCAATGCCAACAGATTCACCAACATCATCCACATCATCATCATCGTCGTTTTTTCCTGCAAAATTCTTAAAACTTCATCAGAATCGGGGTTTTCACCATCAGAATCTTAGTCATCGAGGTCATCTTCTGTAAACGGCTCGGTAGATTCTTACCTAAACCTAATCAGTATCATGCTCAACCAATATCTTCCGAACAGTTTTTGATTTTTTAAAAACGATTAAGAATTGAAAGCTAAAACGTGGACGAATTTTTTTTCACTTTTCTGCTATTTACAAAGAAACGGCTCAGCCGATCGTCGCACAAAACTGAGAAAAGATAATCTACATCAAAATACATTGATTGGCTTTTAAAATTTTGAAATCGGTTCAGGCGTTTTTGAGCAAGCGTCGATGAAAGTTCTAATTATGACAAACGCCAAATAAACGATACTAATTTTTGCAAACTTTGACGAATTTTTAAAATTAAACAAAACTCATCGACAAACAATGCTCATCGAGATACATCAAATGGCTTCTTTTAAATTATTGAAATCGGTCCAGCCGTTTTTGAGAAAATGTCGATTTATGGCAAAAAATCTGTTCATACACATACACACACACACACACACACATATATATATATATATATATATATGCAAAAAATGCGGGCGCACGCCTTAGGGGGCGCCAAAACGAGTTTTGGAAATTAAATTTATAATATATTATTTATATTTTTTATTATTTATATAAAATCTAGAATACTTGAAAAATTATAATAAATAATAGGGATACGGAGAAACAAAAAGCATATTTATTTTGCAATGTGATATCAGTAGAAAAAATTAACCGATTAATTACTCTGCAAATTAGTAAATAACAGCCTTTTTACTGCTTATTCTACTTATTCAATTTTTTCTTTGTTTGAAGTTAGCGTGGAATCGAAAAAGAAATGATCTAGTGTTCAATCCCATAAGCGCAAACCTGCGAAATTTGAAATTAATTATTGGGCATTATTGACGAAAAATTGTGAGCTGATTTAGTTGAAACAAAACTTGTTAAAAAATATAAACAAATTATAATCGGGATAATGAAAAATGGACGGAGTCAGTGCTTAAAAAATGGCATGACCATTCCGAGAAATTGAATTGTAACTTTTGCTTTTGTTGCAAATGTTTCGCTTCTGATGAATTTTGAATGTTGAAGACATGCGTGGTTAGGGTTATGGAAATGGAACAAATATGAAAAATGAAAGCAAAATTTACTTTGGAACGAAAATCTTAAGGTTTTTTTATACCTAGTGGTGTCCATACTCTAAATTTAATAATTATAAGCTATGCAGGAATAATACATATCAAATATAATTGATTTATTTCAATATAGTTCAAGAAATGTGTAATTTCTTAGCATTTTTTACTGATTATTGGATAATACTTCTAAAATACGTTAACAATTGATCACAATCACAATGAAACAATCTGATACTCTGAATATGACGGGAAAGCAAGGATGAATACAATTCGGCTCTTACGATATCAATAAGGAGAAGTTTACGACGCAATTTTGGATATTGTAAATAATGAAAAATTAAATTAACGTAAAATTTAAAAAATTCAATATTAAATACGAATGTTATGATTGAAAATCAAAAGCTAGTTTTTTTAGTTTTCTTGACATGATTTGCTCAATATGATAAATAGCATAATAAATAAGTAAAATGTTTCAAAACCCAAATATTAATAATGCAATACGTTAAAAATAATTGAAAATTTAAAAATATTTGATTATAATCAACAAGCGAATGGCCTAGATTTGCTAAATAAATTTAAAATCAATGTATTTTATACGCTTTTAGATTATATCTAATTTTTTGTGTACTAAATACAGAATAATTAAAAATTAATTTTAAGAAAATATGTAATTTTTATATAATTTTAATAATAAAGAGTTAAAACAGTTAAAATTAATAGGGGGGGGCGCTAAAAAAAAGTTGCATGCGGGCGCTAAGGACCCCAGGACCGGCCCTATATATATATATATATATATATATATATATATATATATATATATACACACACATAATTTTTCCAAATTTGGTCTCATTCGATTTAGAAATTAGCCAATCGGATATTTTGATCAAAACTAACTTCTTCGGAAAGTTAATAAAAATTCTATGTTGTTTTTGTTTATTCTGTCTAATAAACAAAAGTTTATTCGACTCAGTTCTTTAGCACTGAGAGCGAACAGAATATAGATAATTAATTTCTTGACAATTATTGGAAATAGTAACAGTAAACCATAGATAACTGTTGATTAGGTAAGCAATGGCAAAATTCACAACAATGAATTAAATGCGGTACTTATGATAGTCTACCAAATATTTTGCTTTAACTATAAATAAACAAGTATATGTATATTAGGGTGGTCCCATAGATAAACAAGTATGGTGGTCCTTAATATAGACTTTTTCGAATTTCCTTGCTCCCAAGGGCTCAAATGGTTCCAAATTGATAAACAATTCTCTGAAAGTTTTAGCTTTTATTATTGTCTTTTAGATAGAGCGCAATTCAATTAAAGTTTTGTATGGAAATAGCAAAAAAATTTCAAAAAATTTGCTGAGCGTCGAATTTTCACTAAAAAATGACACAAATTTTCACTTTTAATTCCTTTGTCCCTAAGTTATACCTAAAAAAATTTTTTTTTAATTTTCAAAAAATTTTCCATGCTATTTCCATACAAAGTTTGATTGAATTGCGCACTATCTAAAAGTCAATATTAAGAGCTAAAACTTTCAGAGAATTATTTTTTGTCAATTTGGAACAATTTGAGCCCTTGGGAGCAAGGAAGTTCGTCAACACAAGCGGAAAGTTTTTTGAATGATTCAAATCGGATGCTGATTTCTCTCAAAAACAGCCATTTTTAGCAAATTTAGCTCGGTCTCCGAAACGACTGGACCTGCTTTTGCCAAAAACTAATCACCACTACTCCCCGTCATTACGAATTGAATGTTTATTGGATCATTCAAATCGGATGCTCCGTTCTGTCAAAAACTAAATATCTATTTTCTGCACTCTTTGCTTCGTATTTCCGAAACGGCTGGACCTGCCTTTGCCAAAAACTAATCAGCACAGCTCGTTATCAATAGGTATCGAATGTTTTTTAAATTCGAATCGTTATCGAATTCGAAATAGGTATCGAATGTTTAAAACATTCAAATCGGACAATCCGTGCGCCCAAAAACGTGGACAAGAATTGTATCCACACATACATACACATATACATACATCCATTTTTTTCTGAGGTATGCCAAAATGTTCAGAAACTTTCAAAACGTGGAGAAATGTAAAAATTCTCAATTTTGATTTTTGGACGATTACAATAACTTACCCTAAGGGAAGTTAAAAATATATAAGCTTGATTAAAATTGATTAAAAAATGATTTGAATCATGTTTTTTTATACGAATCAGGAAATTTTTATGTCGGCATATCATTAGTGCACATGTAACAACAAAAGAAAGAAAGTTAGGTATAAGATGCTATGTAATTTAGATACCAATAATGGATCAATTTTAAATCAATTACCAAGCTGAAATAATATATAAAACATGAGTAAGTAGTAAATTAATATCCACAAATTAAAACTCTTTGATTAGCAAATTTCATAAATGGTTTAATATAGCTTGATTTACAAATTCCAGTTGCCATTTTTAAACTTAACATTAAAAAAAGATCTGCATAACAAAAACAATGCAATCTATAGAAATATAGTTTTGCAATCACTCTGCGCAAAAATGCTGACATTTATTCAATAAAGTTAGTACCAAATTTACAATGTGATAAATAACAAAATAAATGTATTCTTATCAATATTATATGTAAAATAACACTATCCTATAGATCGCTCATTTATTGTTTGTTAAGAATGAAACAGTAGATTTCATAATAACTGTTCGTATTCATAAATTTTATATAAAATATTTTAGAAGAGATATTCTGAATCAGTATGCTTGCAATATAATATGTAATAAAGATTATGGGTTGCCTTCATAGTATAATACACTTATCCTCATCTTTTAAGATATTCATTTATCAATTTCCTATTTTAAAAAATCTATAACCGTATCTGTTACATAATAAATATTAATATATCTTGAAAAAAAGACATCCCGTTGTATATATATTATATATATATATATATATATATATATATATATATACTTTGTAGATTTTTTTATAAATATATCAAAGTAAATCGGTAGATAAATTTTTCATTCTATCACTTTCAATACTTTTCCTATGGCAATAGTTTTATCTGAAACAGAAAAGTATGGTTTTAAAAATTTTATGTGACATACACAAAAATTGACTACATCATATTTAGTTTTTTTTCATACAATAATCAATATATTAGTTGTATTGAGAGTTATTTTTGTAGAGTATAATATTTCTGAATTTATTTCATTTTTATTTCAAAATAGCCCGGTCAATTTATGCATTCAAGTTTACTATAATTCATAATGGGCTTGACAAAATTGTTTAAAATACAATTATAAAGGTAAACAAATGACCCTTTGCAATTTTTAGCTAAATGATCAGTTTTATCGAAAAATTGCCTGAGGCAGTATTGTAAAGCATAAAATTATCACAAAAATGCATCAATACTTTTTTGCTCAGAGCTACCCTTTTAAAGATATATCACTTTGAAAAGTACGTTTAAACGCCACCTACAAGGTAGTATGCTTAGCTCGTTTTTTTAAGTGGTTTTTCCAGTAGGCCTATTTCATGCGTTGTTGTGATTTCGTATGTTAACTTCCTGTAGGGTAATTTATAGTAACAGCAAAAAGATCAAAAATGAAAATTTTTATATATCTTTACTTTTCAAAGCTGAACATTTTGGCATACCTTAGAAAAAGTGGATGTATGTGTGTGTGTGTGTGTGTGTGTGTGTGTGTGTGCGGATACAAATTTTCGTCGACGATTTCGGGAACACAGAGGCAGGTCTAACCGTTCTGAAGATACGGGCAAAAACTGCCAAAAACGGTAATTCAGTTTTAAAGAGAACGGAGCGTCCGATTTTAATAATTCAAAAAACATTTTACTTGTATTGACAAGGTAAAAAAACTGATTAATTTTTTGGGAAGGTAGGTCTAGCGATTATGAGCTCTCAAAAATAAGTTAAAAAATGCCTTTTGGCGGTCAAAAGTGATCATTAGACATATGCACATCAAATTATCAGATATTTTATAGAGATTTTCATGATGTGCACACATTTGGTGTAAATTTTATTGGGTTCCGTTCAAAATTTTTAATTTTGAAGTTATTTATATGGTTTAAGCAAATGTTCGACATTTTCGACAATATGGAATAACCGATTTGGATAATATAAAAAACATTCGATTCATATTGATAAGAAGACGTACGTATTAGTTTTTGACGGAGGCAGGTCTAGCCGTTCCAAAGATACGGAGGGAAAAGTGACCAAGACGGTAACCCAATAAAGTAAGTTAAGAAGTAAGTTTTGAAGAGAACGGACGTCCGATTTTAATAATTAAAAAATCATTTTACTTTTATTGACAAGATAAAGAAAGATTAAATTTTTGGGAAGGCAGGTCCAGCGATTATGGACTCTCAATAAAAATAAGTTAAAAAATGTAATTTGGCGGTCAAAACGTTTATTGGACTTATGCACATTAAATTATCAGATATTTTATAGAGATTTTCATAATGTGCACACGTTTTGTGTAATTTTTTATGGGTTCAGTACCAAGATTTTTAATCACGGTACGGGAAGTTCCAGCAATTTGCCTTAAGGCACGATGCCATGCCCCCAACTAGTTTCGGAACACTTGGTAAAAATAAAGGCGGTGATAATAAAAAAGCAACTAAATTTATTCCTGTTAGTCATAATTTTCAAATGTTTCTGCATCTTTTTCGCATCGTTTGTCTTGATATTCACCTTCTTTTTTTTCTTCTTCGTCTTCTTCTTCTTCACTTTGAGTATAAACTTTTCCTGGTTTAAAAAAATAAATAATTTGTTCAGTTGGAGTCGCAGCAGTATGTAAGGCGAGTAAATCAATATCTTCATCAAGAACAATAGAACTATTTGTCACATTAAATTGCTCTATCGATGTTTCAATAATTAGTGCATCAGCATCATTAGCTTGTTTTTAACTGATATATTTTCACCAGTAAATTTAGTTTTTAACATTGAAATTAACTGTGATTTATTGTGACTATTTGCGAAGAACTCGAACTCCAACTGAACAAATTATGTATTTTTTTAAACCAGGACAAGTTTATACTCAAAGTAAAGAAGAAAAAGACGAGGAAGACAAAGAAGAAAAAAAAAGAAAAAGAAGAGAAAGAAGAATAAGATCAAGAAAACGATACGAAAAAGATGTAGAAACATTTGAAAATTATGACTCCCAGGAATTAATTTAGTTGTTTTTTTTTAAATTACCGCCTTTATTTTTACCAACCCAAATTCACAAATATTATCTTGCAAGTGTTCCGAAACAAACAAAATCACAACAGACCCGTGAAATAGGCCTACTGGAGAACCGACGTAAACAAACTAGCTAAGCACATTACCTCGTAGGTGGCGTTTAGACGTACTCTTCAAAGTGATATGTCTTTAAAACGGTGGCTCTGAGCAAAAAAAAAGTGTGATGCATTTTTTGTAGATAACTTTATGTTCTACAATAAGTCTCAGGTAATTTTGCGATTAAACTGGCCATTTAGCTGAAAATCGCAAAAGGGTCATTTTTTTAGCTCGCATCGAATCGATGAGAACTTTTGAGATTTTCTTTATAATTGTATTTTAAATTATTTTGCCAAGATACAGCTCATTATAAATTATAGTAACCTTCACCCTGATTTTAAATTTAAATTTACAGGGCTAAAATATAATTGTAAGTGAAAGAAAATTCGATATCCATTGTAATAGCCGACTAAAAGGGAGAACCCGCGCATTGCTCGTCTCGGATTTTGATGAAATTTGGCACAATGGTAGATTTTATGCCCAAACTGACCGTGGTAAAATATTAAAGGCCTATGAAAATCGGTTTAATTATAAAAATTAATTAAAGTTTGCATTTTAGCAGCGCGCGCTATACATAGCTTGTAACGTGCGTTCTCATCAGTTCAGTCGTAGCCTAGTGGTAAAGTGACTGGGCTCTCATTTTTGCGAATGCGTATGCGTATCGTCGGAGGATCGAATCCCACTCATGATAATTTTTTTTTTATTATTTTTAATTCAAATTTATAATCGCATGAGTAAATAATAATAAAGTTTTCTTGAGTTATTAATTATTTTTATATTTTTCGCTAAATATTCTATAGTAAAATACTCTGTAGCGTCTGTATAAAATTGATGTGATACCTAAAACATAATAATTTTATAAAAAAAACAGCAATAACAAGGAAGTGAAAAATGTTTATGTAATACTACTGCATTTGTGAAATGTGCTCATTGCAATTTATTTTTGTTTCTCTTGTTTTTATGATAAGTACCATCCCGCCAACTGTGAACCTTAAAGTAGTTAATATATGCAAATAAATTACATTTTTTCTTCCTTGTTATTGCTGTTTTTTTATAAAATTATTATGTTGTTATGTCATGCAATTATAAATTTGAATTAAAAATAATAAAAAAAAATTATCATGAGTGGGATTCGATCCTCCGACGATACGCATACGCAAAAATGAGAGCCCAGTCACTTCACCACTAGGCTACGACTGAACTGACAAAAGTGCACGTTACAAGCTATGTATAGCGCGCGCTGCTAAAATGCAAACTAATTAATTTTTATTATTAAACCGCTTTTCATATGCCTCTAATATTTTACCACGGTCAGTTTGGGCATAAAATCTACCATTGTGCCAAATTTCATCAAAATCCGAGACGAGCAATGCGCGGGTTCTCCTTTTAAGTGGTGCGTTACTGCAATATGATTGCATAGGTGATAGCGCATTGACTTTTTAGCTAGCAAAGGGATACTTGAAGCAAAATAATTTACTTACTTTCGTCCCTTAGAGTAAATCTGCCCATATGTGGAAATGTCTGAAAACGTTCCAGGCAAATAACACCAGCGCATTCAATTCGTATAATAGCAACTTGATCTTGCTTCACAAAACGTGGTCGTGTGCGAGATTTATCGCCTGTTTTTTTGTCTACCAGACATAATAAAGCCTGTTGGCAAGCAATAAATTATGAGTATAATTGACAAAATGAGTGCACTAATATATATATATATATATATATATATATATATATATATATATATATATATATATATATATATATATACATATATATATATATATATATATATATATACATATATATATATATATATATATATATATATATATATATATATATATATATATATATATATATATATATATATATATATATATATATATATATATATACATATATATATACATATATATATATATATATATATATATATCTATATATATATATATATATATATATATATGAGAGTTCTTGAGGGCGATACATCAAACAAAGAAAAGGCAAAGATTTATTCTTTTCTTTGTTTGATGTATCGCCCTCAAGAACTCACTCATATATTCCAACATCAAAATTAACTACTAAATCATATATATATATATATATATATATATATATATATATATATATATATATATATATGTTAAATTTTTATAATTTTGATGTTGAGATATGTGAGATTCAGTCTTCAGGGCAATACATCAATTAAAAACTTGTATGAATTTAAAACATTTTTATTGTTCCCATACGTTTCGACACAGTTTTGTGTCATCCTCAGTGGACTATGTGATTGTAGTAATCCTAATTATTTCATAGTAATTGTTCACAAATGTACGATAAAAACAATTCTTGTCACTTTAAATCGGAACAAATAACAAATACTCTTGCATCGGAATACGGAACTGCGAGATGTTCTATACAATAAAAAATTCGTTTAAAAAATTTTATATTTGTTCCGATTTAAAGTGACAAGAATTGTTTTTATCGTACATTTGTGAACAATTATTACTATGAAATAATTAGGATTACTACAATCACATGGTCCACTGAGGATGACACAAAACTATGTGTCGAAACGTATGGAAACAAAAATGTTTTAAATTCATACAAGTTTTTAATTCATGCATTGCCCTGAAGATTGAATCTCATATATATATATATATATATATATTATATATATATATATATATATATATATATATATTATATATATGATTTAGTTGTTAATTTTGACGTTGTTAAGTTTGAAGATATATGAGTAAGTTCTTGTGGGGCGATACATCAAAACATAAAAAACAAAGATTTATAAATTATTCTTTAATTCCAAACGTTTCGACATTCAATTTAATGTCATCATCAGTGGATCTAAAAACAGTATAAAGAATTAGTATAACTAGGTAATTATAATGTGGATTGGTAAAGAAACTATAAATATAAGAAAAGAATTAACAAAACAGCAACACTTAACAACAAACAAATTATAACCGATAGGAAAGGTAATAGAAACTAGATATTAAATAGATAAAAAAAGAAAAAGAATTAGAATATATGAATAAATATATAAGTACACATATACATATATACATATAAACCTACGCATATATAAATACGCATATATATACATATTTATACATCTACGGAAATATACATATACACATAAGAAATAATAAAAATCAGAGACATTGATTGAACCCAGGTTGCTACAGTAACGTTACCAGCAGCCACGGCGCAGAAATTGCTTGAAGGAATCGGCAAAATCCGAATTGGCTGGGTAAACTGCCGAATAAGAACAACTAATAGGCCAACCCAATGTTACAAATGTTGGCTTTTCGGGCATTACGGATTTTAGTGCACAAGTAAAGTGATCCGTTCCAACCTTTGCATTAGATGCGGACAAGAAGGACACAAGATCGCCAGTTGTCCAAACCCAGCAAAATGTGCACTATGCGCTGAACACCGAAGCGCAGAGGACGCTGCCCACCATGCAGGAACCTACAGATGTCCGGTATATAAAGAGGCACTCGAGAAAGCATCAATGAAAAAAGCATGAAGATACTGCAGCTAAATTTAAGTTATTGTGAAGCTCCACATGATCTGCTTATGCAGACAGTACGAGAGCTGAAGCTTGATCTTGTGCTTCTAGCAGAGCCATACAAGCATCTAACTGGCGAACTATGGGAAGCGGATACAACCACTAAATCTGTTATTTGGTCCAGTAACAAGCTCACCTTCCAGGGCACAACTACCAAACGCAGCCTTCCGTCTATTGGTGGAATGATAACATCAGTGTCCTTCGTAAAGAAAAATAGCTCAGCGTGGCTATAAGCGGCCTAACATCGAGGAACTAATCGCAGAGTACAAAAAATCTCGTCGAAAACTAAATAAGGCCATCAAAGAAAGTAAACAAAGATGCTGGAAAGATCTCATCAGTGAGTAGGCCTTACAAAGTGCTCAAAAAGCAACAAGTGCAGTCGCCTACGTGTCCTTATTTTCTTCGGAAAGTTGTAACTGCGCTGTTTCCATAGCAACGCAGTTTCAGCTACCAGTTGGCATCAACGAATAATTCACTAAAGAATTGAGGCAGTCGTTGACCCACTTCTGGCGGACAACCAGTATGGATTCCGGAAAGGACGATCAACCCTGGACGCAATAAAGCTAGTTGTCGATACTGCCAAAAAAGCAATCGAAGGAACAAGATGGAAGGGAGGTACAAAAGAGTACTGCCTTGTGGCTACACTAGACATCAGGAACGCTTTCAACTGCGCAAATTGGGACTGCATAATGCATGCTCTTGAAGAAAAGAATGTACCGGTTACATATGTAAAATAGTGGCAAGCTATTTTACGGATAGGGTTCTGAAGTACGACACAATAAACGACCCAAAAGAATATAATATCACCGGAGGTGTTCCTCAAGGCTCAGTTCTTGGACCACTTCTGTGGAATGTTATGTATGATGGGCTTTCGAGATTGAAGATCCCAAGACGCGCCAAACTAGTGGCATATGCGGACGACGTAGCCGTAGTGATCGTTGCGAAATATGTAGACGAAATACGTCATATTTTCGACATTACCTTCGAAAAAGTAAACAGGTGAATGGGTACTGTTAGTCTTCAACTAGCGAAACAAAAGACGGAAGCAGCACTCATCACCAGCATGAAAACTATAAAGACCATTAAACTGAAAGTCGGTGAACAAGAGATCATATCACAAGCTTACATCCAATACTTGGGAGTGACGCTTGACGCCCGACTAAATTTTAAGCATCATGTAAAACAAGTAAGTGACAAAGCATCTGTAGTGAGAACTTGTCTTGCACGATTGATGCCTAACATCGGCGGACCAAAGCAGAGCAGAAGACTTACACTTTCATCAGTAGTTGCGTCAGTGCTTATGGAATACCTATTTGGGCAGACGCACTAGAGCTCCAAGAATCATGGAGGAAAGTTGGTCCTGTACACCGCTTGAGGGCTTTACGAGTAGTATGCGGCTTCCGCACAATATCTGAGGAAGCGGTATGTGTCATTGCCGGGACTCTGCCTCTTAGAGTCTTAGCTGAGGAAAGACAAAATCTTTACCAACGCAAGAGGTCAACGACATAAAGCGCTGATGATCTCAGAACCGAAGAACGTCGTAACAGCATAAGACGATGGCAAATACAGTAGGATGTCGCAGAAAAGGGTAGATGGACGCACCGTCTTATACCTAGATCAACGTTTGGCTGAACCGGAGACATGGCAAAGTCAACTATTACTTAACGCAGATGCTGCCTGGACACGGTTGCTTTCGGGCTTATCTTCACCGATTTAAGCACGATGATTCTCCTGAATGCCCAGCATGCCAAGGAGTTAATGAAGATGCAGAGCATGTTTTCTTTGTTTGCTCGCACTTCAGTGCACAGCGGAATAAACTGGAAAAAAATTTAAAGCAAAAGATTCAACCAGAAACACTAATTGAATCAATGCTCAGAAGATGCTTGGAACGCCAGTAGTACGTATGTTACAGAAGTCATCATAACACTACGATTCATTGAGGGAAAAAGAGCTATTGAAAGATGTATGACATCTTAGCTACAATAAGGAAAAGCAGTTTCTAGATCCTTCCCCGCGAAGTAATGCCTAAGGGCGGCTTACGTGGGGGTTACAAGGCTTGGGAAAAGCGGAGGTTTTAGTCGATATTAACATTGTTGAGTCCGACATATCCAGACAATTCTGCGTCTGTTGAATACGTAAACGTATTTCCTTCGCTATACAAAAAAAAACATACACATACATATATGCAACGTGCATGCATATTCACGAGGACGTACATTTACATGTATGAACATACATATACTAATACTTATTTACGTAAACACAGCTATATACGTACACATGTGCATATACGCATACATACATATATATATATATATATATATATATATATATATACATACATATACAAATATACATATACATAAATATATACATACATATATACATATACATAAACACGTATATATGTAAAGCCAACAAAATATTTAAGAAAAGACTTACATTAACGTTGGTAGGGTACATATAAGATGTGTACACAACACTAGAAATTAGCACTAACACTTATACATCTAACTTATCCACACTATGAATTTTTATCATTTTACAATAAATAAGTAAAAAGTAAAAAGAAAAAAGAAAAATGATAGTTTTATTTGAACAAAAATGTGAGTAAAATCAAGTAATTCCTGCAACGACTTGTGAAATGTGCAAGATCCGAGGCTTTAGTGGCCGAGCACATGTTGGAGAGATTTTTAAGGGTCATTCAAAAACTTGCCGCGCGTGGTTAGGTAAAGACGGTCGAAGTTGAACTGGTGATGTTAGGCTAGGTTTGTATGGTCCGAATTAGTTTTGTTCAAGGGGAGAAAAATTTGGAAACAATATTTAGTATTACTAAGTAGTTGTATTAATACCTCAAATATCTAAAATGAAGAATTTTAAAAGGGTCATTCAAAATTTACTATGCGGGGGTAGGTAAAGACCGTGTTTCATGGCCGAGGTTGAACTAGTAGTGTTGGCAAGGTTTGTATGGTCAGAATTCGTTATGTTCAGAGGAGATAAATTTGGAAACATTATTTAGTATTACTTGGTAGTTTTCGCAGAGTAAGGAGGTATCACATCTTTTGTTTATAGCCTGTTTACTTAATGCTATGAAACAAGATTCTGCGAAACGTCTTTGAATGGTGTTCCGTTCGTGGTAGATAATACGGGCATTAAAATTGAAAGAGTGTTTGAAATTTGTGATGTGGTCTGTTATCATAGTTTGGTTTTGGTTGGAGTTTTTCGAATTATTGCCGTGTTGTTTGAGTCTTTTTATCAAATTTTGTCCGGTTTCACCGGACTCGGGTGTACGCCCCCCTTGCAGTAGCCTCGCTCGCCCCACAGGTAGAAAACCGCCATATTATTTACATAACATACACGCATACATTAGTTTTCCATGCAATATACTTCCATAAAAGCACACATATTTTTTTGTAACTTGTAGCTTAGTTTGCATACAATGCATATATCTTAAATATTACCTTAACTGTCACCTCTTCAGCTGCGCAATGAATATGCATAACTGCTGAATATCCTGCGCAAATGATGGATTTATGTTCCAAAATCACTAATTGGGCATCAAATATCTACAAAAAAAAATCTTGATAATAATTTCAAAATAGCTTGATAGTTTTTTCGAGGTTGAAACAAAAATAAGAATAAATATACAAACCAATATTGGTATGTATATTTCTTCTTATTTTATATATTTGTTCTTATAAGGAGAAACCGCGCGCTGCTCATCTCGGATTTTGATAAAACATTATAATTTTGTATTAATAACAACAATAATATGGAAGAAGAAATATAATTTATTTCCATATAAACACTATGTTCAAATTTACTATTGTGGGGATTGTACTTATCGCAA
>NW_020537649.1:312922-371313 GCF_003426905.1 Ctenocephalides felis | reverse complement strand
AAGTGTAATGAGTGCAAATTGTTAATGGTAAAATAAAATTTATTACTTTGATAATATTTACATAACAGTATTCTATTTATACAATAATACAAGGTATATTATTCCTTTGGGCAGGCAAGTCGAAATAGAATGATTTTGTTGAAACTTCTTTCTTTATACCATGATGGAGATACCCCCTCTTCACTCCTAGATAGATATCATCAGGTCCGCATTCTATATATATTTTGTATTCTAACACCTCCCCTCAAAATTATATTTATTATACTATTTGCAGTCCATCCATTCCAATTCTCCTCAGACACTCTTCGTGTTTATTTCTAGTCAAACCTTTAGTAAGCATATCTGCTGGCATCTGTTCGCTGCATAGAAATTGAATATTAATTTTCTTATTAATATATTCATCACGTACCTTGTGATATTTTAATCCGATATGCTTCGTTCGTGGATGGAACCTATTGTTTTTACAAGTTGTATAGCACTCTGGCTGTCATTATATATGTAACCGTTTCACTTCCTATATCTAGAGTCTTCAATAATTCGTTCAAATATATAGCTTCCCTTGTTGCCTCACTCAAAGCTATATATTCAGCTTCCGTTGTTGATTGAGCTACTATTTTCTGTTTTCGCGCTTCCCAACTGATAGGCGCACCTGCAAATATGAAGAAGCAAAATCCCGAATATGATTTATAGTCAACTATGTTACCTCCCCAATCTGCGTCTGCAACTCCAAATAATTTTGATTTGTTTTCTTATATTTCAACCCATATTCAAGTACCTTTCAGGTACCGTAATACTCTCTTTGCTGCGTTCCAATGTGTGTGTATCGTAATTCGTATTAAATTGACTTAAATAATTTACTGCATAGGCAATATCTGGTCTTGTAGTTACTGCCAAATACATTAATGCCCCTATTAAAGATTGATAAGGATACTTTTGCATGATATATTCATTGGGTTCCTTAGGTTTAATCAGTTGGAGTCTAACCTCGCATGGTGTTGATACTATTTTACAATTTCCATATTAAAGCGATTTAGTATATTTTCTGCATAAGAACGTTGTTTTAAATATACAAATCCATTTTCCTGTTTGAATTCAATTCCAAGACATCTATCTACTTTGCCTAAGTCTCTCATCTCAAAACATTCAGATAAAGATAGTTTAATTTCATTTAACCAATCTTTATCATTTGAGCAATTAATAAATCATCAACATAATAACTATCAATGTATGTTTCCTGATTTATTGCACAATAAACAAACATGGGTCTTGCGACATTGCTTTGAATCCCATTGTCTGCAATTTTGTTACAAATTTTTTGTGCCATTGAATACCTGATTGACGTAATCCATATAGTGCTTTCTTCAATAAACATACGGGATCTGGGCTTTTCTCAATATTTTTCAGCCAGGTCTTCGCTGTATCTCTAATTTTCTCAGTAGCCGGTTTTTGAATAGTACCCAATGGTTTCTTATTCACAATTTTATATAATAACTCATGTAATTGTTCTGGCAGATTCATGTAGACTTTTTCTTCAAGTTCTCCATTTAAATATGCAGTTACGACATCCATTTGATGAATTTCTAAACCTATTTCCGCAGATAATGCTGCCAATAGTCTAATAGAAGTTGATCGTGCCACCGGAGAATATGTCTCACAAAAAATCTTCACCATATTTTTGTGAACATCCTTTTCGCAACTAACCGCACCTTTTTTCTATTAGGTTCTCCATCTAATTTTGTTGTAAAAACAATCTGTTTCCAATAACTTTCTTTTGTGTGGGTCGCTCAACTATATCCCATGACATATTTTTGATTTGCGCAAGGTACTCGTCTTCTAACGCTTTCCTCCATTCGTCAGCATCACCTAGCTGACTAGCTTGTTCCCAAGTCGTAATATTAATTTTGGATATATTAAAAGCATTTTCAAATATTTCACATTTTTCACTAATCACATTGTTTTCGTTTGAAATCTCTTTATCAACCTCCCCTTCTCCAGAGGATTCTCTTAATGTATCTTCGATCATCTCTTTATTTATTTGATATTCTTTTCGCGGCCTTCCCGCATGACCTGTCCGAATAATCCTAGGACGCCCTTTTCCACGTTTTGATTGCTGCTGTGTTGGTCTTTCATGGTTTGTATTTTGCTCGACATTTCCTAATTTTAAATATACATCATAACCATTTTCACTATATATCTCACTATATTCATTATTAAATCCAGAATAGTTCAAGAATCTAACGTCTCTGCTCTCAATTATCTTATTGCTTCCCGGTATATATATTCGATAAGCCTTAGCATTATTCGAATAACCAACAAAGATTCCAGGTTTAGATCTCGAATCAAATTTTCCTTTGATATTTCCATTTTTAATCAAAACATATGCTTTTGATCCAAATATTTGTAAATAACCTAAATTTGGAATTTTTCCAGTCCATACCGTATATGGTATACATCCATCTAGTGCACTTGTTGGACATCTGTTTCTAGTGTAATTGGCATTGCAAACAGCCTCAGCCCAAAACCGTTGTGGTGCCCCCGCTTGCTTTAACATGCAACGTGCCATTTCTATCAATGTCCGGTTCTTCCTTTCGGCTACACCATTTTGTTGAGGCGTATACGGTGAAGTAAGCCGTCTTTTGATACCATTATTATTTAAAAATTATTGAATTCATTATTACAATATTCTCTGCCATTATCTGTCTGCAAAGCTTTAATCTTGTGTCCAGTTTTGTTTTCTACATACATTTTATATTGCTTAAATGCACTCAGTACTTCGGATTTACACTTTATGAAATATACTTCACACCAACGCGATGCATCATCAATAAACGTTACAAAATATTTCATACCTGAGAATGAAGGAGCTCTCATTGGCCCACATACATCACTGTGTATAATTTCTAATAAATTCTTCGTACGAATCTCCTTCGATCTTGGAAAGGGTAGTCTCGTTTGTTTTTCACTAACACAGATTTCACAATTTGTTAACCTTTTATTAATATTTACATTTAAACCGTGCACTCTTTTATTTTTAATCATTGCTTTAATGTCATATTCATTCAAGTGCCCTAACTTTTTGTGCCACACATCAATACTCTTCGTATTTTCACTCACACTTTTCGCTGAATTCACTTTTTCATTAATATAATATAAATCACCTCGACGACGTGCTTTCAATTCAATCTTGCCTTCTTTAGTTAGAAATGCACTCTTTCGGGTAAAAATCACTTTATATCCATTATCAGTGGCTTTAGATACTGATAATAAATTAATTCGTAAGTCTGGAACATATAACACATTTTCTAATCTCACGTGTTTATCTTTATTTTGTTCAAACGTGGTCTGAATGTTTCCAATTCCTTTAATAACAGTACAGTCGTTATTAGCCAGTTTCAATTCCGCATTTGATCGATTAAGGTTTTCAAAATTATTCTTTTGATGACACATATGGCTTGTACACCCGCTATCTAAGCACCAAATATTGTCTGGTAATGATGATTGTTCATTAAAGCCAAACAACACGCTTTGTTCACTACTATATGTTGTTGACTGCTTACCGGCTGGATACCTCGATCGGCAGTCTCGAGCAAAATGTCCTCCTTTTTCGCATCTATGACACTTTATTTGCCGACGTGATTCAAATTTGGTTACGCAATCACGTGCAAAATGTCCGACTTTTTTGCATTTATGGCATATACTTCTTCGATAGGCAGCATTCGATTTATGATCTGATGGCTCCTTATTTATTCTTTCCGAATAAAGTATCCCTTGTGAATGTTTATTTTCCTCATCTAGTTTGTTGCCTTGGATTCTGTCAAACAATCTAACCTTTAAAACTTCCAGTGTTGGCAACTTCTCCTGTGCTTCTATGGATTCTTTAAACATTGCGAATGATTCAGGGAGACTGTGCATTAGTAACGTTACCAGCATTTCGTCTGGGACTACAATGCCGATATCGTTGAGTTTCGCAGCAGTTTCACAAAAATCTGTCACATGTTTTGCCAAATCATCGCCTTCATGCATCTTTAATGTTACGCATTTTTTCATGAGAGTTGTTCGCCTCGTTGCACCCCGACTTTCGAATAGTTCCTGCAATTTGTCCCATATCGCTTTCGCGGAACCGAGACGCGCGCACATTTTAATTCTTTTCCTCTCATGTGTAGTACCAAATCAGATTGCGCTTTTCCGTCATTTATAACCCATTCCGCATATTTTTCGGCGGTCAATGGTTTCGCTATTTCGCCGCTTACATATCCCCATAAGTCATTCTTCTTCAGAATGGCTGTTAAATGAATTTTCCATTCATCATAGTTCTCCTCGCACAATGGTTCAATTTTGATTGAAGACGTCATCTTTTTTTTGTAAACAACACTACACTTTAAAATCTATACTTCAAAAACACTCACTGTTTACGTCAGGATCCCGTTACTCGTTATCAGTCGCTGGATTCCCGAACTCGCTCAGTACGCTGGGCTTCTACCTGGACTTGTACCTGGGATTCTACCTGGGATTTCACCTGGGCCCATAACCAATGTTAATGGTAAAATAAAATTTATTACTTTGATAATATTTACATAACAGTATTCTATTTATACAATAATACAAGGTATATTATTCCTTTGGGCAGGCAGTCGAAATAGAATGATTTTGTTGAAACTTCTTTCTTTTATACCATGATGGAGATACCCCCTCTTTCACTCCTAGATAGATATCCTCATCAGGTCCGCATTCTATATATAATTTTGTATTCTAACACAAATGAGAGTGGTACTGTTAATGTATCTTACCTCAAAAACATTAATGGGAATAATAGAATGAAGCAAGAAGCACCATGCATTTGTATTTTACTCAATCGATGTATGTGTGCATTCTCACAAATCAAAACACAGATAAAATTATTATATAGGTTACATACTATTATATACTTCACATACTTAAGTTTTTAAATTTAATTTTAGTTCCACTGAATGAAGGCTTAAAGACGAAATCCCATGGATTTTAAAATTAATTTTTAAAGATGTTCATGATTTTATTGATGATATCACGTATCTATATATGTAAAAATGTTTACTGATTATTTTATTGATTGTTGGAACAGAAGATAGCAATTTGTATTTGAAATATATGCTATTGTCAGCAGGGTAATATAATAATAAATCTTGTGATTCAAAAATATTGCAAGGTTAAATACAAGTGCTTTCATTGCTTAATTTGTAGAGGAAAACAATTTGCCAGCATTGTTAACATAAAATTAGTTCCCAAGCTCAGCTAATAATGGTTCATGGTATGAACGATATTAAGTATCAAGTTCAAATTTGATAATGTTTTGTTTTGAAACATTTAAAGAAACCATTACTATAAACTTATTACAACAAGTATCTGTTAATGAACTTCAATTTCAATTCTATAATGAATTCGGGAGTTCTCATGCATGGCTTTGCACTTACAATCCTATCAAAACAATTGGAAACAATGTAAAACTTGATATTTAAAATTTTATGTTGTGAACAGAAAGTAGACCACCGTCTAAGTATAGTAGAGACTATGTGAAGAAAAAAATCATGAAGTTAATCGTTCGACTTTTTAACATGAGAAAATATAAAATTGTTACAAAATTAAAAATTGAGGATAGTAAAATGACAAACAAATAAAAGAATTATACCAAGAAACATAAACAATGCTACATAAGTTTAATCTGTTCCATAGTAAGTTAATATCAAATTTAATCATTGAAATTATCAACAGTGTCATCAACAAAATCAACCATATTTGCTAGCAATTGTAAAATTTGTGAATTGTGAGCTAACAGCTAAACTCGTAATTATACAGACAACATTTGCTGATAACTGTTAATAAATATATAGACATACTTCTTACTTGCAGGATCCGACAATAAAAGCAGATCAAATGTCTAGAATTTCATTCATGGAATTCTGGCAGCATGTGGCTTTAAGTGTTTCATAATTTTTGCTATTACTAAGCATTTTTGATAATACTAATCAGGATTATATCCATCGCAATAAAAGCTTGCAAGTACCTACTTGCTCAAAATTATTACTCAGTGTACTTTGCATAACTATAAAATGTAGGATGATTTTGTACGGCAAAACATTCACATTGCTCTCCATTATGTTGATGAAAATTTCTTCACCGACACCTGAAAGTGAAGAATATTATAGTAATACATATATAGAAATAAAAATAATAATTTAAAATAGCCCCAAAAGGAAACAAAATTAATGTCAACTACAGTGTTAAAATAGAATATGCATCATTAGTCATAGCGTTTCTATGAAATTGGAAATGATATCAATAAATAAAGTACTTGCGTATGTACATAATAATCATAAATAAAACAAACATTGTGTTTTATATTAAATCAACAGCGTGTTGTAACAACAAGCATGAAAAGCACGAACATTTTTAACGAATATTTAACATATAAAATCAAAGCGAATACGAAATAGAATGCTGTCAAATTCTTTGTTTTTGTTTCACGTATTGAATTAACAATTCATCAAAATACTAACCAAAAATCTGCAAACAATTTTAACGCCAATTTGGGCCATTTGATTATTTGTCCACCAAAGCACTGAATTTAAATAAAATAGAAATAAACACCAAAACACAAACACGCCAAAACTCAAACACGATGAAACTAATGCGCAGCACGAACACGAAGCAACATAATGGATTACTGATCACACAGAACACGTGACTTGAGCACGACCACAGATTAATAGATGCACTCACTCGACTAGACGCAGTTCTGCCAACGGAGGCAAAATGTTAATGGCGCCAGATTCAAGTTCATCTTTTGCGGAGTGAAATGCTAGTACAAAAATCTCTCTTTGCCTTATATTGAGATTGGCTAATATAATATGTCGACAAATGTAACTCTGTAAATAGTGTTTATATTAAAATAAATTATATTTTTTAACTTCCCGCAGAGTAAGTTATTGTAATCGTCCAGAAATCGAAATTGAAATTTTTTACATTTCTTCAAGTTTTGAAGGTTTTTAAACATTTTGGCATACCTCAGAAAAAATGGATGTGTGTGTGTATGTATGGATACAATTTTTCGCCCATCTTTTCGGGCGTTACTACGGATATTATTTTCATGTAAATTCTGTCATTTGCACTCTTATTTATTTAAATTTGTGTTATTATTTATTATTATTGCTAGATGTTAATTATTTAAAAGTTGTAATAAATATCGTAATTAAAAAAAAAATTTTTTTCGAGCGCACGGAACAACCGATTTGAATGGTTCAAAAAACAATCGATTCCTTTTGATAGGGAGATATGCTGATTAGTTTTTGGCAAAGTCATGTCCAGCCGTTTCTGAGATACCGAGCTAAATGTTCGAAAAATGGCAGTTTTTGAGCGAAATAAGCATCCGATTTGAATTATTCAAAAAACTTGCTGCTTGTGTTGACGAAACGATTGTTCTGGGAAAAAACGTCGATTTACGGTAAAAAATGTGTTCACACACACACACAAACCTATTTTTTCCAAATTTCGTCGCATTTGATACAGAATGGTTAGAAACGTCAAGAAAACATAAAATCGGAACATCGGATCGGTCGAGCATCGGATTTTTTTATGAAAACAAACTTCTCCTTCGGGAGGTTAATAACCGAGTAATGTTTATAATGAATTTAGAACAGTATCATTTTATTTGATGTTGATTATTGTGCTGATTACCATTTAGATCCATACTTGAATAAAACACTTGAAAAAATGCATGAATACAACATGTACTACCTCTCTTAAGCTAGCAAGAACAAATTAGCAAAATCGATCTGGACCTGTTGTATTATTTAGTACTTATTTTGCACTAATTGGCACCACAAAAAAAATTGTACTACGTGCCGTTTAAAAAAAACACGTGGCGCTACTAGATTTAATATTAAGCTAGCAAGACCACTTTTTGTTTTTGAAGAAAATAAATAAAATTAAACGGAAATTGATTAATTCGAGTTTGGGGTTCGCAATGAATAATTTAATTATTGAGTCGGCAAGTGTAATCGCCGACGATTCACATACCAGTTCTGAATTTATTTCAGAACAGTTACGTAAACAATCTGCAATTACTCAGTTTGCACCAAATAGAATAAATTACATATAGCAGTGATAAACAGTGCTGTATTTTGAAAATAATTTTTAAGTTATTTCAGTAGTATTTTTAGCCTTTTTCTTTGCTATATAGACTTTTTTTTGATATTTAAAACGACCGAGCGGTTTTAAATATGGCAAAACGACTAGTAATATTTGTGAATTAAGCAGTAGTGAAGATGAGCTTGAAATAGACATTCATACAGACAAATTTTTCAAAATTACTATTCGCGCCTATCATCCAAACAACAAAAAGAAGAAGAAGTTCGAAAAATTAAAGGAAAATTACTGGTTAAGCAATCCTGCAAAAACAAGCAAGTTTTTCGATGTTTTACAAAATATACCTGAGCCTGCAAATGAGGTCAAAAGAATTATTAATAAACCACCGCCTATTTTCGTACATAAGGTTAATGACATTTAACCTTAAATAGGATTACTTGATATGCACGCACCTAAACAATACACTAATAAAATAATAAACAATAACTCGGTAAAAATACAAGTTGCTGATTCGCATACGTACGACAAAACTCTCAAACATTTGAAACTTAGAAATACGGACATGCATTCGTTCCAGGACAGAAACGCAAGAACCTTTAAGGTAGTTATCAGAAATCTTCACCACAGTGTTGATATTAATGACTTAAAAACAGAGATTGGAACACATGGCCACACTGTAGCGCGTATTGAAAATATGGTGCACAAAACCAAAAAAGTTCCACTTAATCTGTTTTTGGTTGAATTAGAACGAAAAAACAATAACAGCAAAATATACAAAATTGAATTTCTAAACCGAAAAAAAATTATCGTTGAAGCTTAAAATCGAAAAAAAGAAATACCACAATGCAAAAGATGTCAAGGATATGGGCACACAAAATCTTATTGCTATAGACGGCCAAGGTGCGTGAATGCACAGGTGATCATCTTTCGAAAATGCGTACTTTGTAAAACAGGAAATCACCCAGCCAACTATAAAGGGTGCGAAATATATAGAGGCCATAGCACGAAAGTTTCCACCCCTTCGAGAAAGAACAAATGAAAACAGAATAAATTATTCTACAGTCAAACCAGGTACATCCTATGCTCAAGTGATTAATTCACAAACCTGTAGCACCGGTAACAACAACAACAATGAAAATTTCGAAAACACATCAAACTCACCAAACAACAATCAAAACGATTTCAACGAGTTGAAATCAATGTTGAAGACACTAGTAGATCGGATGAGCGTTATGCTCAATCTCCTAACAGCCGCTGTACAACAAAACCGATTGAATTAATAGATTATCTACGCATAGGAATATGGAACGCAAACGGTCTTGTGCAGTATCGCCAAGAACTCCAATATTTTCTAAAGGAACAAAATATAAATGTAATGCTTATTTCAGAAACACTTTACCTGTAGAAGTTTTTTGAAAATTTCAGGATATATTATTTATAATTCTAATCATCCAGATAGTTCAGCTCATGGGGGTAGCGCAATTTTAATTAAATCTTCAATAAAACAATATCCATCAACATTTATCTCCAAAGACTACATCCAAGCCACAAACATCGTAGTAGAAGAGTGGAGGCGATTTCAATGCCAAAAATGTTCAATGGGGTAGCAGAATTAATAATCCAAGAGGCAATGAATTACTTAAGGCAATTCAGACCAACAATTGCTCATGCATTTCGACTGGTGAGCCGACCTACTGGCCTAGCGATCTGAATAAGAATCCAGATGTATTAGATTTCTGTATTTTTAAAGGCACTGGAAGTCATCAACTTAAAGCGGAATCTAGTCTAGATCTCAGTTCGGACCACTTTCCAATTATTATTACTTATAATGGGCGACCAATGGAGTACAAACAACTTCAATGTTCATACAAATTTTTAAACTGGGATGTGTTTCAAAAAGGTGTCGACGAAGTCCTCAATTGTAATGTGCCACTTAGGAATGAAGCAGACTTGAATAATTCCATTAATTATTTTACGACAACAATTAAAAACCTAGCTGACCAAATTTACATCGTACCTTTGATGAAAAGTAGTGAGCAGTACCCGCGCAGTATTAGATTTCTTATAAACCGATAAAGGAAAATCAGAAAGTAATGGCAGCTTAGCAGAGCTCCTTGCGATAAAACAGAACTTAACAGAGTTACAAAATATCTCAAGATAAAGCTAGCGGAGTATAGAAATCGTTCTTTTCATGACTACATCACCAACCTATCAGTAACAGATCATTCGTTATGGAAAGCGACCCGAGGTATCAAGAGACCAATTGTCCATGTTCCACCCCTAAGAAAAAGTGACAATTCATGGGCTAGAAGCAACATGGAAAAAGCTATCATCTTCTCCGAGTACTTTGAACAGAGGTTTACACATAATCTAATATTGCAATTATACAAAGATTTCAAAACAAATTTTTGAAACAAATACTAAACGCCCCCAAATACACACCGAACTGGTTAGTCCATCAAGACCTAAACATAAACACCATTAATGAAGAAATTAAATTAATTAGTCAAAAATATAAGAGCAGAGTACAAAACCATCCTAATATTCTGGCCAAGAATTTATTGAAGTCGCACGGCATCGAACGGCTGAAAAGAAAACGCCCCCTCGACGGATCCGACACATTGACCTCCACATAATATATAATATATTCATTCTAATTAGCAGCACTACTTATTTAGTTGTTTATTTATATTTTTATTTATTTTTATTGTGTTTAGTTTATTAGTTATGTCTTTTTTATTTGTTGTTATACTTCACAATTTATACTCATTTACCTCATAGATCTTTTTATTTTTAAGTTTACTCTACATAATCACGAAATTTAAATTTAATATATCTTACTAGAAGGTAACCTTTCAGATCTAATGTTTAATATTTCATATATCATCAAAATTATTGAATGTCTTTTTTTGTAAAGACAGATTGTAATTCAATAAAGAAAAAAAAATCTTTTTTATAAGCTCAAAAAAATCTTGATCGAATTGCAATTAAAAAGGTTCACAAAAAAGACGATAATAATTAATTGATCGTTTACCGAGTTAAATACAAAATGATTGGACTACTAAAATGACTATTATATATAATAATGAAAATTTGAAGTTTTTATGTAGTTTTCCATTCCGCATTAAAAGAATTAAAATAAAAAACAAAATTTTAAAAAAATGTTGCGGTCGTACACCCATGATAAATATAAATTGATTTTTCTTTTTGAATAAAATTGAAGCTTATTCATAAAATTGAAGCTTTTTTAAAAGTCTGAACTAAAATTAAGTCAAAAGATTTATTGACTGAGTGCGGGAATAATGTAACTGCAACAAAATTGCCACAAGATAAGAACCAAAATACAAAATTTAAAAAAGTATATATTTTATATAATTACGAGTGTATACTGTAAGTGTTTTTAAATATAATACAAAAATACAAAATAAAAACAAATAATATTTAAACAGAAAAACTTATTTACTTGAAAACTTTAATAAGAAATTCGGCACTGCTTTTTTATATAAGCTGATCAATATAATATCAGCCTTTTTTTTAAACTTTGTTCTTTATTTTATTTTTTTTTAATATGGAAAGTAGCAACACGTATGCAGCTTTGATATGTTTTACTCAGTTTTGATAGGTGGTAATTTTTTATGAATTTTATGGTTGAAATTAACACAGGTCCAGAAAAAAAAGTTGTCAGGCTTGGGTGTGTGGCATGTTTTCCGATGTATTTTCACCGCTGAATATAAATCTATAGTCAAAATGTTTGCACCCATACTTATTTCCAAAAAAATAATTTATCATAACTTGATTTGAGTTTTTTTTCAATAGCGAAAATTTCTCAGGGCTGACGTGAGATTTATAAAAAATTGCTGTGTTTACTGAAAAAATAAATTTTCTACATCTGTATTATTTTGCATTGTAAATTTACATATTAAATTTATTTTTACATTTACATAGAAAACATTTACATGAAAACGCAGCTGTTTTGTTAGCTTTGAACATTTGGAATCATAATTAAAATTTGTTCACATTTTCTTTTTCTGAAAATAAATGTGAAACAAGATACTACAAAAGATATTATTCTTTATTACCAAAATGACGAAAGCACTACAATTGTTCTTTCATATCCAAAAATAATTGTAGTTCACCATTTGGGTCGTATATTTCTTTAAGCATTGCATCACTATTGAGCTAACATACTTTGGTATTGAAAAGCACGTCATATTCACGCTCTAAATTATCAGGAAGTTTTTAAATTCATGATGATTTAAACTTCGCGACAAGTTCTAAATTTTTCCTGCAATATTGTTAAACTAATATTTATTTTATCAGAAAATGCTATTTTTGCAAACAACAGTTTTTACCAGTATTTGACTGACAACAAAATTAGCCTTTACAGGGCTATATATTTGATAAAATATCTAGAAGAATAATCTGTAGTTGAGAAATGCTTGGCGGGCCACAAAAAAACATCCGGCGGGCCGCGGGTTGCTCATCCTTGGTATAAACTGAGCCATTGTTTATAAAATAGCTTGTGTCTCACACAGATGTTTGTCCATTCAGGTGGACAGCCGTCCCCAAAGAGTTAATACATTTCTTTTTAATTTTAAAGTAATAGAAGGAGCAATTGCTCCATTGAAAGTACATATATATGGTTAAGAACTTAGTGAACCGAAAAAACCTCCAAAATGGATTAAACTTCTAAACGTTCAGTGGGAGATTTCAGAAGATTATATTACAAAAATTATGTCAGAATATGGGAGAGTTTTATAATATCAGGAAGATATGTGGTCTGGAGAAAACATAATTAACTGTTACACGGGAAACAGAACATTCCTTATGAAACTAACAAAAGAAATACCTGATAGCATTAAAATTAATGTAAAAAATACAACAATAATTATAAAAGGACAGCCAAGAAAATATTTTGAATACGGAGAAATAAATCATATAAAAAAAGATTGCACAGTAATTATGAGAATAAATGAAAGACTAAAATATGTTGAAAAAATTAATCCAGCAATATATAATTAAGAAGATAATATAATAGAGGAAACTGTATACCAAAAAGACGAAAACAAAATCAAACAAAATGATCATAAAAAATGAAGAAAAAAATAGTAATAAAAAAGAAGTAAATAGAATTATTGTCAATAAGAGAAGTAATGTTACAACGGCAAATGAAATAAAAAAAGAATCGACAAAAATAGATAAGAAGAATCATAACAATAGAAATAACACCAAAAAGAAACAAAATAATAAAAACTTCTACTCCAAAAACAGATGAAGTAATCAATCAAATCATTAGCAGGTTTGATATAAAAGCATCAAGTTTGTCATGATTGTCAAATGATCCCAATGAGAAAATGTTAATTGAACAAGATGAATCGTTAAAGTCAAATAAAGAATATGGTAAAAAAAAAACCGAAGAAGATTTAAACAAACAAATAAGAAAATTATAAATTATATAAATAAAGTTATAGTATTTGTATTAATATATTTGAAAACGTTTAAAATTTCTCGAATATTTCATTGCGGTACGAGAAGTTCCAGCAAACAAAATTATAAACTACATAAATAAAAAAAAAACAAATATACTATTTAATAAACATAGATAATTACAAAATTAAAACTTAGCAACAATAAATATGAATGGTATAAGGAGTTTAACAACAAAAATTTTATTTACAAAAATCATAAGAAAATATGATTTAGGCATTATTATGTTACAAGAGATAAATGAAGACGATTTTATTTTTTGTTAAGCCATATGTGGACAAAATTGTTTGTCACATTTTTTCTTATGTCAAATGTAATGTTATATATATTTGTAATTCAAATGTCCCGCTATTACTATTAGTGACGTTTACAACATTTCCCCTACTCAAACTATGTATCCGCCATTTAATATTTATGTTTATGTCAAGACTCTGTGAAATATCTCCTCTTCTTGCTGATCCGTGAACCAATTAACATTTAAAATAAACTTAATAATTTAAAGGAAGCATTTTTATTTGACCAATATAAAAGGATCTTAAATTTAAATGAGAATCAAAGAGGAACAGCAATCTTGATAAGATCTGGTATAGAATTTAAAAATATACATATACATAAAAATTCCAGAATAATAGGAGCAAAAATAGATGAAATAAATTTCATCAATGTCTATGCACATGCTGGAAATGGATTTAGATCCGAAAGAGAATAATTATTTGAAAAAGAAATAGGTAATAACTGTGTTATTAACGCATAAGACCAAAAAGGCCGAGCAAATAATAGTGTGGCCTTAAAAAGATTAGTGAATCAGCTTAAACTAAAGGATGCATGGAAACAAAAACATAAGAATGAATCAGGATACGCATTTCTTAGAGGCGGTTCTGCATCTAGATTGGGCCGGTTCTATGTAGATTCAAATATAAATAACAAAATTATAGACTGCAAAATAGTACCGATAGCTTTTTCGGACCATTACGCAGTAATTCTGAAAATAAAAGCATCTTTATAATTTAGGAGAAAGCTATTGGAAAATGAACTACAAAATATTAAAATTTAATATTTATAGATAATAAAGGGTATGGGCGTGTTTCCATACAGAATTGGCCCCACCCTGGTATTTAAATAATTTTAATTATTTAATATATTTATGCCTAACTTAGTATACTTGCATTTGTAAGCATTGCGCTGTAGCATAAATAGTAATAATTAATAATTAATTAATAAATAATAATTAATTAATTATGATTAAATCATATAATATACTTGTGCAATATATAAATAATATATATTTAGTTATATAAAAATATAGTTATTATTCTACATAAACATATAAATATATAATTATTCAATATAAAAATGTATATATCTTGTGTTTTATAAAAATGTTTTAATTTATCAAGACGCGCGGCGAGCAATGCTGTTGCTAGTCGTTGCGAATGAGAGACGACTTACACGGTGTTATATGAGCGCGAGCGTGTACTTGCTCAGGTTTTTCCTAATTTTAGATGTGTTCTACCAAATGAAATAAAACAAAATTTTGCACACTAAAAGAAAATTCAATAGCCCTTCTAATGATACTAATTAAAAATTAGTCCAAATAACTGCACTACCCGAAAATTCAAAATAAAAAATTATTTTCACTTTTTCATGCACTAAAAAATAATTATTCAACAATATTTGTTATTAATAATATAGTACATACCGATGTGAACACATTGGCGTTATTGGTTTGTCGATGTCTCTCACAGTCGCGACAAAAAACGACTTTGAAAAAAGGGGCCACTTTCACACATTTTCAATGATATCTCGGCCAAATGATGAGCTACGGATTTGAAATTTGGTATATCGGATTTTCTCAAAAATACCTATAAAATGGCATGAAAATTATTTAAATACCAGGGTGGGGCCAATTCTGTATGGAAACACGCCCATACCCTTTATAGAAAATGTCCGCCCACCAAATTAATAGAATGGTGGTAAAAAAAGAAGGTATTTCGATACAAAATGCCACAGATTTCAATATTACAATCAGTTATTTTGAGCAAGTATGGAATAAGGCTGTCTCAATTCACAAAGAAACCGGAGGTATGTGGGAAATAATTAAAGAAATAAAAGCAACGATTAGAAAATTATATGATTTAAAAAATAAAGCTATCAAAATAAGATCAAGAACACAAACAATAGCAGAAGATGAACTTTTAACAATATACGAAATAGCGAAAAAAAAGAAAAATGGAGAAAATACATATATTAAATCGATGTATAACTCGGGAAACAACTTATTACAAAACAATAAAGATATAATGAAAGAAATGGAAAAATTATACAAATATTTCTATAAAAAAGAATCAATACCAAACATAGAAAACCATGCTTGAAAAATACAATAAAAAAATTAATAATATTTTCAATAAGAAGAAA
The DNA here is from genome assembly GCF_003426905.1 of Ctenocephalides felis. Lineage (NCBI taxonomy): Eukaryota > Metazoa > Arthropoda > Insecta > Siphonaptera > Pulicidae > Ctenocephalides > Ctenocephalides felis. The sequence goes on along the minus strand of NW_020537649.1, from coordinate 355,290 downwards.
AGAAAAATGGAGAAAATAAATATATTATATCGATGTATAACTCGGAAAACAACTTATTACAAAACAATAAAAATATAATGAAAGAAATGGAATAATCATATAAATATTTTTATAAAAAAGAATCAATACCAAACATGGAAAACCATGCTTGAAAAATACAATAAAAAGATTAATATTATTTTTAATGAGAAGCTAAGAAATGAGATTACAAAAAAAGTAAAGGAAGCAATAAAATCTGAAAATGATAATAGGACCACCGGTATAGATGGAATTCCATACAAATTTTATAAAAAATATGAACAAATTTTAACACCTCTTCTTGTAAAAATGTTTAATGAATTTATAAGTAATCCGGAATATATAAATAAAGAGTTTAACCTAAGTAAAAATTCCAAAATATACAGGTGATTACAGACCAATAAGGCTCCTAAATTGTGATATTAAATTGTTTTTAAAAATCTTAGCGAATAGAATTAAAAACATTATACAAAACGTCATAAATGACGGTCAATCCTGTTGTATAGATGACAGAAATATTATCAATAATTTTACAACAGTTATAAATTTAGTAGCTTTCTATAATACAGAAAAACATAAACAAGCGGGTCTAATAAATATTGATATCAAAAAAGAATTTGATATGATGCCACATGCAGTCGAGTTTACCGAAACTCGGTTACCGAACCGAAGCAATCACATCGTTTAAAATATTTATTTAAAAGTATTATTTTGATTGTAGAGAAGAATGGAATAATAACGAGTTATGGATATCGAGCCACCTGACTCGGGTGGCGGTGAGTCACATTCTTATCTGATGCTGATATTAATACAAATAGTGAAAGTGAATTGGAGTGGGATAACAATACATATTATGTTACAGAAGGTGACAAAATTCATTGGGTTAATGATACAACTAATATTAGAGATAAATCGGCAATAATAAATAGGAAAAACAACTTGGAAACTATTAAAAAAACGAAATTTTATCGGAAAACGGATTTATAGTGCACGCTGAAAGTAAAGATAAAAATATTGGAAGATTTCAACTAATGGCAGTAGGAAGGATCTTTCGTAAACATTTAATAAATCTAAGTAAGGATATAGAAGAAATCAGATCAATTGGTAAAAATGAAATAAACATAGTATTGAGAAATTATAACAGTGCAAATAGAATAATAAGAGAAATATTTGACAATAATGCATATATACCTAGACATAAATTAATGAGATCGGGAATTATCTTTGATATATTGACCCAGAAATAGATGAAACAGAAATCTTAGGCAGTAAATGTTTAAAAGGAAAAAATAATGAAACTAAAAAGGTGACATCACAGCGAGTCAAAATTGTATTTAGAGGTAATAAGTTATCGGAAAGAGCTTATATACATTCAGTTAGTTGTAGGGTTGAACCATATATTCAAAGAGTAATACAGTGCCATAATTGCTAGATGCATGGCCACTCACAGGCACAATGTAGAAGTAAAATACGTTGTAGAATATGTGAAGATGAACATAAAATAGAGGTATGTAAAAGCGAATTAGTGATATGCTGTCTATGTTATCGTAATCATCAAGCGGATGATAAAGGCTGTGAGGTTTACTTAAAAAAATAAAAAAAATAATGAGATTATGGCAATGCAAAATATAACATATTTCAAAACAAGAAACATAGTGCAAAACAATGGATACGCTAAAGCAGTTGGTAACAGCAATCAGTTTGAAATATATCAAAATAGTTACCCAGAAATCATTGATACTACTGCACGGAATTCAAATATAGGTAGTAATAGGTATCAAATACTATCAAATTGGAAGAAAAAAAGAAGAATATTATGACAAAGAAGTGTTAATGAAAATTAATAAGCCGTATAAGAGGAATTATATGAGAAAGTATTACAACAGAAATGTTGAACATCGGTCAGGGGTAGATTTAGTAGTAATAGAAAGAAGTGATAGTACTAAAATCATTAGAAATGGTTTATTCTGAAGAATTTGAATAATTATTTGTTTATTAAAGGTTAATGTGTGAGTATGTAGATATAAATATAAATATGTGTTTGAGTAAGTATGTATGTATGTATGTAAAATATTATTGTGTGTGCATATATATAAATATATTGAAAGAAACTATTTTTATTGTATTTATGTGTTTATTGTGTTAATTAATGTTTTGATTTATTATTATTGTTTTTTTAAGGATTAAATTATGAGAATAATGCAATGGAATATTAGATCATTTTATGCAAATAAAGAAAGTTTAGAAGAGTGGTTATTCAATAAACAATTAGATATAATAGCATTATCAGAAACCTGGTTCAATAAGAACAATCAATATAATTTAAAAAATTTAAGTGTATAGGAAAATATAGGAATGATAATAAAGAGGGTCGGCATTATTTATAAATAAAAAGATAGTAGGTAATATGAAATAAATTTTGAATCAGTTGAAGAAGTTAACGTTTATAAGAAAAAAAATTGATATCATTATATGTTGTTCCCAAAACAAATATTTCAAAAGTGCAATAGTTATTTTGTAAAATCCCAAAACCTTGTATAGTAATGGGAGATTTTAATGCTCACAATTATGCGTGGGGTTGCTCATATAGTGACAGATATAGTAATGAACTATTGGAATCAATTGAAGAAAACATTCTACATTTAGTTAACAATGGGAGTCCGACTATGATATTTAAAAATACAAAAACGGCGGTTGATATAACTTTATGCTCATCAGAAATAATAAATAAGATAAAGTGAGAAGTGCAAAAGGAGTCACTGGGTTCTGACCATTTTCCAATCCATGTTGAACTTAATGTGAAAAATGACAAAAATGTGAATAAATCAGTAAGAAAATGGAATTGTAAAAATAATATTATATAAATAATATAAAACCTAAAACGATCGCTAGGAAATTTTTCAAAATGGTGAGAGCTATGATAAATATGGGTGAATCGGGAAATATATCAAAATGTAGTGATGATGTGTTAGATGTTCTAGTAGGCAAAATAGCACCAGCAGGAGTTAGTTACAATATTGGTGAAGATTTAAATGGATATGTGGAATTAGAAAATGATATATTAAGTAAACCGTTCACAAAATGGTAACAAGAAAAAATCTAGAATAAGAGAACAGATAGTATGATAAAGAGGAGACTAGAATGGTGATTGGAACATAATAAAATATTTCCAAGAACTCAATATGGTTTCAAAAAAAAAAATAGTACAATAGATAATCTAAGTATATTTATTAATGGCATATATCTGGCATTTTCTAAAAATGCATATGTCGTAGCACTATTTAGTGATATAAAGGGAGCTTATAACAATGTAATACCTAATATTTTGTTGGATAAATTATTAAAGTTAGGTTTGCCATTAAGTTTTGTGGGAAGTATAATTAATAATGTTTTCCACAGAAAAATAGTTATAGAAATATGTAAATAAGTAAAAAGATATTTCTATGTGTTATAAAAAATGTATTAAAAATTATGATTTCAAAACTATAAAAATGTCATGACATAATAATTATTTTTATCAAAAACCCATGGCCTCTTTTAATTCCCACACAAAACTCCCTGCCCAGTTTTGACCTCACACTAGTTTAAATATGCATATCAACACATTATATTTATTTGGTGGGAAGGCAGATTGTACCAGAGGTTTGAATCTCAAATTCAGGAAGGTATGAACCAATCGCAGTCCACCACAACTGGATTAGAGTCCTCTGGCCTAATAATCAAAGTTAGTAAAACATATTACAAACTTGTCGATGGAGTATTTCGGGCAGTTGGGTAGATGAGGGCAGTTGATTCAATAGTGCAGGATTGATTTGTCTAAATCTTCATAAGAGCTTACTGTTTGAATGACTGGATTCGATGAGAACAACTTGGATGAAGTATCTAAATCCAGTTCTAAAAACAACATACAATCCAGATCCAGTTCCAAAGTCTTGAGTATCAAAAGACGATTTGGTGAGTCAAAGACAAAAAGAGAGGTTGAATTGCGATTCCAGTGAACTTTTTGGTATCAGCGATAACTCGAGGTCTGGACATACAGAATGAGTATGCCAACAGAAGTCCGGTGTCACGACTAGAGTATATGAGTTAACCCGAGATGAACCGAGGACTGGGCATACCTTTTAAGTAGCCAACTGAAGACCAGTGATTAGGGCGTTGCACAAAAGTCAATATTTTCTTATTTCAATTCTTGTAACTATCTTCAATCATTGTAGATGTCGTAGGTCACCAGTATAGAAATATGTAAATAATAAAAAGATATTTCTATGTGTTATAAAAATTATAATTCATATATATTATGATAACTATGTGTAAATATAAAAATTATATAAAATAGTATTAAAAATTATGATTTCAAAACTATAAAAATGTCATGACCTGATAATGGTTTTTAAAAACACATAGCCTCTTTTGATACACCAACCATACCTTGACATTTTAGAATTGGCTGAATTTTTTTTTGTAGATATCTTATATATAAAAATGGAGTTCTCTCAAATGTCTTAGTAAAACTCGAAAACGGCTAAACCGATTTGGCCAGTCTTAGCCTTGAAAAATTCGTGCCAATCCAGAGAAAGTCCAAAAGGTGAGAAAATATTTCAAATCCACTTAGAAACTTTACATTTTTAATTTGAAAATTTTTGGTAAATAGCACTTGATTCAAAATGGCTTCCCACACAATATTATTCAAATGACAGATGAATACTACTCATATGTCAAAACAAAGTTAAAACAGATTATGTGTTATTTTTTTAATTTTATATATTTTTAAATGTTAATAAGTGTGCTTATTTTGATTTTATATGAGGTTTGTATTTAAATCTCAAGTGTTTGCTCACTGCCTTTTTGTATTCTTTTATCAAAAGCTTGAAATAATACCATTCTTATTGATTAAGGCTTGCTTATGAAAGAATGAATAAATAATTTTGTTTCAAACGCTGTGCTGTGCAAGTACATATTGGTTTAATGTGAATAATGTGTTACCAAAACATTTTCTGAAATATATTATTATTGCATTTAGGTTATTCAAATTAAAATCCTAAATTTGGAATTCATCGAAGGGGCCCCTTCGAATATGGTGTCCGGACACCATAGACATTTCTGTCTAATCACTTATTGCAAGTTATAATAGACAGCGATATGAATAAGAAAATTGGATTATAACACAGATAGTAATTTTAGAAATTATTTTCATAAAAATCTCAATTATGTGTACATGCAAGTACAAGATCTTTGGAAACAAAGTTGTTTGACAATTGCTTATAAAGCTCACATTATGTTATGTGACATCCACATAAGTACAGTTTAAATAAATATGGAAGTAATCATTTCGAATATATACAGTACAATCTATTTACAATACAAGTTTTTCATTGCAATACTAGAATGAGTTTTGTAGTTATATGGTCCATGATATTTATATTTTTAGGGTTTGACAAATGTCACAGTTCACACAAGAATGGAAAGTATCAGCAGTACGAACTTGCGTTATATTACATAGGCAATCTACGCATAGAAGGAAGTTTTTCCAGCATTCCAATTAGCAATGAAAAAATTAAAAAAGTTAAACATATTCCACATGGTAATAATAAAATTTTTACAGATTTTTTCTTATGTTGTTCAGATACAAATGCTGTTATTGATCGGGTCTTTTTCAATTACTTTTCGAGCATACTATATACAAGTCAGGGTGATAACAAAGATGCCAGTTATTTGGATACGCGGTTACAAAAAGGAAAATCAAAATAAACTCATTGAAATTTATTAACTTCCCGAAGGTAAGTTTTATGTTTTCTCGACGTTTCAAGCCATTCTGAATCGAATGAGACCAAATTTGGAATAGTATGTGTGTGTGTATGTGGGTGTGTATGTGTGTGTGTGCGTGTATGTGAACAGATTTTTTGCCGTAAATTGACGTTTTCTCAAAAACGGCTGGACCGATTTCAAAAATTTAAAATCCACTCGATGTATCTCGATGAGAACTATCGTTTAACAATTTTGTGCGACGATCGGCCAAGCCGTTTCTTTATAAATCGCAGAGAAGTGAAAAATTTTTTGTCTACGTTTTAGCCCGCAATTCTGAATCGATTTTGAATATTCAAAAACCGTTCGAAAGATATTGGTTGGGAATCGTGCTGATTAGTTTTTGGTAGAGATCGGCCGGCCGGGCCTTTTCTTGTAATAAAATTAAAAAAAAAATCGACGATTTTTATGATTATTAACTTCCCGTAGGGTAAGTTATTGTAATGGGCGGAAAATTGGAATTGAAATTTTTTACATTTCTCGACGTTTTGAAGGTTTTGAACATTTCGGCATACCTCAGAAAAAATGGATGTGTGTGTGTATGTATGTATGGATACAAATTTCAGTCACGTTTTCGGGCGCACGGATCAACCGATTTGAATGGTTCAAAAAACATTCGATTCCTATCGATAGGGAAAAGAGCTGATTAGTTTTTGGCAAAGGCAGATCCAGCCGTTTCGAATATATGCAGCAAAGAGTGCGGAAAATAGAAATCGACTTTTTGAGAGAACGGAGTATCCGATTTGAATGATCTAAAAAACATTCAATTAATAATGATTGGGAGAAGTGTTTATTAGTTTTTCGCAAAGGCAGGCCTAGCCATTTCGATGATACGGAGGTAAATATGTAAAAAATGGCAGTTTTTGAGAGAACTAAGCGTCCGATTTGAATGATTCAAAAAACTTTCTGCTAGTCTTAACAAAATAATTGATTTTGGAAAAAAAAATTTGTTTCAATTTTTTTTTTTTTTTTTAATTTTTTGTATATCGAAAATAATTCAGATTTTATTTTTAATTCTGACTATAGTTCTAATATACTTTAAACAAAAAATTTCAACTTTGCAATTCAGTTTATATAATTCTTATAAATATTAGACAATGTTACAATATTTATAATAATCTATTTGAAAGCATTCAGTATTCCTCGAACATTTCGTTACGGTACGGGAAGTTCCAGCAATTTGCCTTAAGGCACGATGCCACCCACCCCACTAGTTTTTTTGATGGTAGATACCATAGTCAAATTAGAACTTTCATCGACGTTTGCTCAAAAACGCCTGAACCGATTTTAGATATTTAAAAAGCATTTGATGTATCTCGATGAGGATTATCGTTTCTCAGTTTTGTGCGAAGATCGGCCGAGCCGTTTCTTTGTAATTTGGAAAAAAGTGTTAAACCTTTCGTCCACATTTAAGCTCATACTACCGAACCGAATTTAAAAAATCAAAAACTGTTCGAAAGAAATTAGTTGGGAATGATACTGAATAGTTTTAGGTGAAAATCTACCGAGCCGTTTTCTTGTAATTAACTGATGAAAAAAAAATTTAGGCCGATTTTTATGGAACTTTTTCTGGCTATATATATCATGTTCTTATAGGACTTACTGAATTATTACGGCCTTACGACAAGTAGTTTAATTTTAAAAAATCATCAAAATTTGAAAAATGAGTAGTTTTTTTTGACGTTTGTTAAAAATAAAATTAGATAATTTAGTTGGTATAACGATAATGTACTTAGTCTTGAACATAGTAAACCATTAAAGTCCTACGGAAACTGGTTCAATTATAATTATTGATTAATTAAAATTATTGATTTTTGAAAATTAGCTTTTAGAAATACTCCGAGTTAACGTGTTCGTAATAAATCCACTCGAAATACTTATAATCACTCATAAATTAATTTATGTATCATGGATTAATTCGATTATTCACACATATCGGGAAGTTCATGTAACTTGCCTCAAGGCTAAATACCAAACCAACTAGTTACAGTTTGTACTCATGTTAAAAATGTGGATATGTGAATACAATTTATTTACAGTGCAAATTCTTCATTACAATACTAAAACGATGGCAACAAATATCACAGAAAAATGGAAAGTGTCAGCAGTGCGAACATGCATTATATTACATGATTTCATCATCCAAATAGGTCGTGCACAGAAAGAAGTTTTTCCAGCATTCCAATTTGCAATGAAACTAGTGGGGTGGGTGGCATCGTGCCTTAAGGCAAATTGCTGGAACTTCCCGTACCGTAACGAAATGTTCGAGGATTACTGAATGTTTTCAAATAGATTATTATAAATAACTAGCCAACCCGACCGACTTAGTCCTGTCAAAAAAATTTGTAATGTGGCGGTGTTTTGTTCCTACCTTTTTTCTATTCTTTGCAAAAAATTATCCTGAACAGAACCGTCACCCTGGTAATAATTCGGTGTAAATTAAAAATAATTAAATAAAACACTATAAGCATTTAAAAGTAAGTAATTTTAATCATGTAAATCATAATTTAAAAATTAGTTCAATTTTCATTGTAGTGCTTTGTGATAAATGGTGTTTTTTGTTTGATTACCTGGCTCATAGAGAAACAAATCTGATAGTTTTCCAATACGGGAACAGACAACATACAATTTCCCATGTGAGAAACATGGGTTTTTCAAATTAATACCACAAACATTTAATGATACCATGAACGTACTGGAAACTGTAGTCGTTTAATCTCAAATGGCACATCAGTCGGAAACATTGGGATGCACGGTGCGAGAACATTTTCTGCTTTATACTATACTTTCAATATAGTAGCTTCCATCACGTTGTTTGGTAGTTTTTTTATCGCTAACCTTGTGCCGTTGTAAAGGCGCGGTTGGTCGATATTTTGCAACATTATAATTGCCGATCCAACCTTTAATTGACAATCCTAGCAAATCCAGCGCGTTTAAAAACTCCGGTGGATCGTCTTGGTTAGCTGCCGAATCAACTGATTTGCCTGTAATTTGTTCTTGAATTTTGAAATTTAATTCATTTACGCCAATGTTTTTGGCTGCCAATATAGCTCGTTAATAATTAGAAAGATATTTCTATGTTTATATAAATATATTAAAAATTAGATTATCAAAAACTACACAAAATGTCATGACATAGATCATTGTTTTTTCTACAAATTTCGTTGCCTACTTGATTAAAAAAGATAAGGGCTGTTTTTAGGACTTTCCCGGCAATTATTCGTTTTTTTCCCGCCGTAAGAACCATCCTTGGACAGGAACGAACATTTTAAAAGAAGAATTGACCAAATTGGTCCAGGCGTTCTTGAGTTATGCGCTTACCAACACATTTTGCGATCCATTTTTATATATAAGATGTAACATTGTCTAATATTTATAAATATTATATAAACTGAATTGCAGAGTTGAAATTATTTGTAAAGTATATTAGAACTATAGTCAGAATTAAAAATAAATATTTTCGATATACAAAAAACTAAAAAAAAAAAAAAAAAAATGGCACAATTTTTTTTTCCAAAATCGATTATTTTGTTAAGACAAGCAGAAAGTTCTTTGAATCATTTAAATCGGACGCTTAGTTCTCTCAAAAACTGCCATTTTTTACATATTTAGCTCCGTATCTTCAAAATGGCTGGGCCTGCCTTTGCCAAAAACTAATAAACACTTCTCCCAATCACTACTAATTGAATGTTTTTTAGATCATTCAAATCGGATACTTCGTTCTCTCAAAAATACGATTTCTATTTTCTGCACTCTTTGCTCCGTATCTCCGAAACGGCTGGACCTGCCTTTGCCAAAAACTAATCAGCTCTTTTCCCTATCAATAGGAATCGGATGTTTTTTGAACCATTCAAATCGGTTGATCCGTGCGCCCTAAAACGTGACTGGAAATTTGTATCCACACATACATACATACACACACACACACACAAATCCATTTTTTCTGAGGTATGCCAAAACGTTCAGAAACCTTCAAAACGTCGAGAAATGTAAAAATTTTCAATTCCGATTTTCGGCCCATTATATAACTTATCCTACGGGAAGTTAAAAATTAAAATGTTTTAACATATCCCACATACAGAATTTTCTTTATGTTGTTCAGATACTAATGCTGTTATTGATCGGGTCTTTTTCCAATTACTTCCCGAACATACTATTTACAAATCATGGTGATAACAAAGATGCCACTAATTTGGATACACGATTGCAAAAAAAGAAAGTCAAAATAAACACATTGAAATTTATTACAATATGAACTCATGTTAAAAATGTGAATATGTGAAAGAAAATTAAGAAAGAAAAAATGTCCTATAGCTATATAACAATCCGGAGAACTCTCAGCATAAAACATTTCACGGAAACTAATTTTTAAATTGCAACTTACGGATAATAAGCTAAATTATAATCGTTTAGAACTCCAAGATGGTTATTGATTATATAATTAATAGAGAAAAATAACAAGATGAATTTAAACAATATTTGTTATTTGTTTATTGCTTATTAATTTATATACATTTATGACATGGGATATTAAAGAAGAAATACTAATTTCATTGAGGAAGAAATTCGTCGACTACTAAATTATTTCAAACAAAATTCTTTGAACAATAAAATACTACTAATGTCTAATTTCTTTAGTTGTGAATACATTCAGTAAAAACAAATGTACTATGCATTTTTAGACGTTTCTGAAAATCCTTTATTGTTTCAATATATTAATGTTTACATAGCTGATAAAATTTTTATTAGTTGAATCTATATTCAACGTAAATATTTATAACTATAATTAATATATATTATAATAAAGACTGAGAAATATATATCGTTTTTTGTATTATTTATCACCTAGAGACGCTTGTTATAGCTTTATATTGTCTTCATATTTAGTGTTCAACATCAAGCATAAATGCACAGTTTAATATATTATAGAATCGATTGTATTAAGTTGGTGACATACATTTTACATAAATGTCGTGTTATAAATTTTAAGCAACGAATTTTTTACTAATTATTTGTTTTAAAGTTTTTAACATTTTATTTAATTTAGTAGAATTTTTTAATATATTTTAAGAATTAGAACAAGAAACAAGCTGAAAAAAATTAAAGTTTTGAGGAAAATTATGTTTAAATTACACATTATGATTATGTGTTACTTTGATTATCATTTAATCTTTTTATTACTTTCTTATGTGCATCATATTTTCTTATATTCAATTTTTTCTATGTGTTTGCGTTATTTTTTAAGTTATCTGTTTCATACATTTTTTTAAGCTTATGTTAGTAATAAGTTAAATTTGAATGCAACGGTCATCAGTGCGAACATTGATGAATGAAGTAGGCTATGATATAAGTAATATTGGTTGATTAGTTAACATAAGGATTAATGCTTTGTTTGATTACTCTCTTTTATCTATGGTTTGAAGCTTAATGCCGAATCAAAGTTATTGTGAAAGATAGTGAGAATACAGAGTTATTGAAGAAGTGTAGTGTTTTAGTGTGATTTAGGAGAATCACAAACTCGAATACAGAGTTATTGAAGAAGTATAGTATTTTAGTGTGATTTAGGAGAATCACAAACTCGAATACAGAGTTACTTAAGAACTATAGTGTTTTAGTGTAATTTAGGAGAACACAAACCCTATATACAGTAGTATATCTATACTATATAAATCTGATACCAGCTGTACACGATGCCGAGAAGAAATAGACCTGACATTGGTCGTCGAAGTCGATTAACACGCCTAAAACGTGCAGCGACACTGCGACTACTATTGAGAAATAGTAGTAAAGAGCTACACTAGCTTCCACACTATTAGGGACCCTAATGTGTGGAGGGGGTTAGGCTACCAGGTATATAACGAAAGCAGCTACCATTCTCGCTCTCTTTTATCCTCTACAGGTCGAGCAGTCAACACCTGGAAAAACTAGGAAGTCCAACCAAAGAATACCCAAGAAGACTTTGTAAATTATTATATTTATTTTGTAATAAACTTTATTTTTCATTTATAATTGTAGTGTCTTGATTTTTATATGTGGGACCATCCCACATAATTGGTGACCCCGACGCTGAATTGGACCACATAGCGTGTGAACTAAACTACCATAGTGGACTATCCGCACAGAGGACAAGAAAATACAAGTAATGAATAAAAACATGCAGGATTCTAAAGGTGAACTGGATGCAATCTCACGCACTCCGCATCTACCGCCATTTTTGAGTGAGAAACCAACATTGTGGTTCACAATAGTCGATGCAATATTTTCTCGATGCCGCATCATCAATGACCTGGCTAAATATGAATATGTAATAGCTCACGTAGAATGCAAATATTTACTCCAAGTAGAAGACGTAATAAACTCTCCGCCTGCAGAGAATAAATACATAAAACTAAAGGAGGAATTAATCAAACGGCTATCAATTTCCGAACAGCAAAGGATAAGACAATTACTTCTGCAAGAAGAACTTGGTGATCGAAGTCCTTCTCAGTTCCTACGTCACCTTCGTTCGTTGGTCGGAACAATACAGTCGACAATTCACTCCTACGAGAAATCTGGATACAACGACTACCGGTACAGACTCAACAAATATTGCAAACCCAGATCAATGCAGACCTAGAAGCACTTGCATCGCTCGACGACAAAATATGTGAGATTGCACAACCACAAACCAGTAATTCCAGAAACTAGTAACAACCAACAGCAAGACACCATACAAATACTAATTGATAAAAATGATCCACTAACACAGCGTGTGGAAGATCTTACAGAGCAATTAGCCAAGTTCACCTATCGTAGCACACTCAACCTATCAGCAAAGTGCTTCTAGATCGCGCAACCGAAATACATTATGTTGGTACCACGCCAAATTCGGAAAGAAGGCAAGAAAATGCGAGAGTCATTGTTCGTTCAGAGAGAAAACTCCAACGGCAAGGAGTGATGGCGACCTAACCTTGCTCTTCATCAAGCCGTCGCCTCTTCATAAGTGATCGCAAAACTAAGGTACAGTTTTTGGTCGACACAGGTTCAGACATTTGCGTGTATCCAAGGCGCTTAACTGCTAAACTTAATCCACAACTAAACTATACTTTGTCTGCAGCCAATGGAACCAACATACGCACGTACGGGGATATTATTTTACAATTAGATTTTGGACTAAGAAGAAATTTTACTTGGAGATTCATCGTAGCAGACGTAACAATGCCTATACTTGGAGCAGACTTTTTGGCGTACTACAATATCATTATCGATATAAAGAATTCTCGTCTACATGACAACCTGACATCACTGTCATCTCCAGGATGTGTCACATTCTCTCGGATACAAAGTGTCAAGTCTATATTTGGAGATAGTGCATACAATAAATTATTAGCTGATTTTCTATCCATCACCAGACCATCAGGCTTAAGTCAAGAAAGCACACACAAAACATTTCATTATATCAGAACCACTCCAGGACCTCCAGTTTCTTCTAGACCACGGCGCCTCAAGCCAGAATTACTTCGCGTAGCCAAAGAAGAATTTAAGAATATGGTAGAATTAGGCATTGCAAGACCCTCCGATAGTTCTTGGTCTTCACCTCTACATCTGAAAGAGGATTCGACGTGGCGTCCATGCGGAGATTATCGGCTGCTCAACTCACGCACAATTCCAGACAAATATCCTATTTCTACGCCCATAATTTAACTGGATGTACTATATTTTCAGTGATCGACTTAGTGAAAGCCTTTCAGCAAATTCCAATCCACCCTGATGATATTGCAAAAACAGCAATAATAACACCCTTTGGGCTGTTTAAGTTCCTGTATATGACTTTTGAACTAAGGACTGCAGCACAAACATTTCAGCGATTTATAGATGAGGTTACACAAGATCTGGATTTTTGTTACGCATACCTAGATGATATTCTTATATCATCTACATCGCTAGAAGAACACCAAGATCATCTCCGCCAATTATTTCAACGCCTGAAAGACCACGGCGTTGTCATAAATCCAGCGAAATGCTTATTAGGTGCACCCAAAGTTACATTTCTTCGTTATGAAATTTCTAAAGATGGAACTTTGCCACCACCAGACCGTATCAACGATCTACAAGAATGTCCGCTACCGGCAACCTACTCAAAGCTGCGACGCTTCATATGAATGATTTATTATTATCGAAGGTTTATTCCTCACAGCTGAATTTCTTGCTCCGCTACACAAGCTGCTCTCAGGATCTACCAAATCTGGATCACAACCAATTTCTTGGACCCCACAGCTTCAAGATAACTTCGAGACTTGTAAGAAAGAATTGGCTAAAGCAACATTACTAGCACACCCTGTTCCAAATGCTCAAATAGCATTATTTAGCGATGTATCCAACCATTCTATCGGTGCAGTATTACAGCAGTACATCAATGGCACTTGGCAACCTTTGGACTTCTTTTCAAAAAAACTATCTGAGAAACAACAACTTTGGCCAGCATATTATCTACAACTTTTGGCTGGATACAAAGCAGTGCAAGATTTTCGAAGCTTACTGGAAGGCAGACATTTCATTTGGTTTACTGACCACAAACCTTTAATTCACGCCTTTTCCCAACGAAAAGACAAGCTGCCGCCAATACAATTAAATCAATTAAGTTTCTTGTCACAGTTTACAACAGATGTTCGCTATGTTAGTGGACAACAAAACATTGTAGCCGACGCTTTCTCAAGAGCAGAAGCCATAACATCGCCTTTGGATCACTCCGTTATTGCTAAATCGCAAGACGAAGATGAAGAACTTGTAACGCTCTTAAAATCAGATATTGCTCTCAACCTGAAACGCATCGCTAGGAACCAAAGAACAATTATATTGCGACATACCTCAAAATCGATTACGTCCTTATGTTCCTGCTGAACAAAGACGACACATTTTTAATACTATGCACAATCTATCTCATCCAGGTATAAAAACCACAACTAAACTCATCACGGATAGATTTGTTTGGCCTGTCATTCGCAAGGATTGTAGAACCTGGGCTCGAAGCTGCATCTCATGTCAACGCTCCAAAATTGTTCGGCATATAGTCACACCACTTGGAGAGTTCAAAGTGCCATCCGCCAGATTTTTGCATGTTCACATTGACATTGTCGGACCACTTCCACAATCAAAAGGCTTCAAATACCTATTTACCGCTATAGACCGTTACACACGTTGGCTTGAAGTTTTTCCTCTATCAGATATTACCGCAGAAAGTGTAACCTGGGCTTTCTTGTATTCTTGGATTTCACGCTTTGGTGTTCCATCTCAAGTAACAAGCGACCAAGGACGGCAATTCTGTTCAGCTGTTTTTCAAGGCGTAACCAAACTACTAGGAATTTCCCACACTCCTACTACAGCATATCACCCGCAATCGAATGGATTGATTGAAAATGCACACAGGCCACTGAAAACAGCCCTCATGTGCCATGCAGACCCGTCATGGATGGATTCTCTACCAATTATTTTATTAGGAATTCGAGCTTCTGTTAAAGAAGACATTAAAAGCAGCAGCGCCAAATTAGTCAACACCTGGAAAAACTAGGAAGTCCAACCGAAGAATACCCAAGAAGACTGTGTAAATTATTATATTTATTTTGTAATAAACTTTATTTTTCATTTATAATTGTAGTGCCTTGATTTTTATATGTGGGACAACCCCACAAACGTAATTCGCGTAATAACCGCACTGATGGGCAGATGGAGACTGATAATAATGATAGCCAGATTCCAATCAGTTCAATTTTTACTCAGTCTGCAAGCAGATATTGAACAGTAATTTTCATTATTTAATTTTAAAAATATTTCTTATAAAATGTCTAAAACGAAAGAAGAAATCAACAAAAAACTGAACAAAGTTGAAAGAAGTCTTGAGAACATTTTTAACGAAATGCAAGAATACAGGGAACTTTTAAACAATTTGGAGACAAATGAAGATGAACAATTTTTAAAAGTTCATAATAATCCATCATATGTTGATAGAAGAAGTTCTCAAAGGCATCGGGACAACGTCAGAAACACTATATATTTTGATAAATGTAAGAATGAAGATGATGTTTAACATATTGATTAAAATTATTAAATTTAAATTATTTAAATTAAATCAAACATTTTAGTAGAAAGATTGTGATATATTACTGTGTACACCAAATATGTATTAAAGATATGAAAAATGTGAAAAATTTCTTACATAAGTAATTATATATAATTTTCTACAATTTAAATGCATATAAAATATTAAGTTTAGTTTGATACTAGCGTTACAAATATGTATATAATAATTTTCAAGATAATTTTTAATATAACTACTTCAGTTTCCAAAAATGTAATTACTTAACAATACTAGCAATTTTATATTTAATTGGTGACCCCGACGCTGGATTGGACCACATAGCGTGTGAACTGAACTACCATAGTGGACTATCCGCACAGAGGACAAGAAAATACAAGTAATGAATAAAAACATGCAGGATTCTAAAGGTGAACAGGATGCAATCTCACGCACTCCGCATCTACCGCCATTTTTGAGTGAGAAACCAACATTGTGGTTCACAATAGTCGATGGAATATTTTCTCGATGCATCATCATCAATGACCTGGCTAAATATGAATATGCAATAGCTCACTTAGAATGCAAATATTTACTCCAAGTAGAAGACGTAATAAACTCTCCGCCTGCAGAGAATAAATACATAAAACTAAAGGAGGAATTAATCAAAAGGCTATCAATTTCCGAACGGCAAAGGATAAGACAATTACTTCTGCAAGAAGAACTTGGTGATCGAAGTCCTTCTCAGTTCCTACGTCACCTTCGTTCGTTGGTCGGAACAATACAGTCGACAATTCACTCCTACGAGAAATCTGGATTCAACAACTACCGGTACAGACTCAACAAATATTGCAAACACAGATCAATGCAGACCTAGAAGAACTTGCATCGCTCGCCGACAAAATATGTGAGATTGCACAACCGCCAGTAATTCCAACAACTAGTAACAACCAACAGCAAGACACCATACAAATACTAATTGATAAAAATGATCCACAAACACAGCGTGTGGAAGATCTTACAGAGCAATTAGCCAAGTTTACCTATCGTAGCACACTCAACCTATCAGCAAAGTGCTTCTAGATCGCGCAACCGAAATACATTATGTTGGTACCACGCCAAATTCGGAAAGAAAGCAAGAAAATGCGAGAGTCATTGTTCGTTCAGAGAGAAAAACTCCAACGGCAAGGAGTGATGGCGACCAATCCTTGCTCTTCATCAAGCCGTCGCCTCTTCATAAGTGATCGCAGAACTAAGGTACAGTTTTTGGTCGACACAGGTGCAGACATTTGCGTGTATCCAAGGCGCTTAACTGCTAAACTTAATCCACAACTAAACTATACTTTGTCTGCAGCCAATGGAACCAACATACGCACGTACGGGGATATTATTTTACAATTAGATTTTGGACTAAGAAGAAATTTTACTTGGAGATTCATCGTAGCAGACGTAACAATGCCTATACTTGGAGTAGACTTTTTGGCGTACTACAATATCATTATCGATATAAAGAATTCTCGTCTACATGACAACCTGACATCACTGTCATCTCCAGGATGTGTCACATTCTCTCGGATACAAAGTGTCAAGTCTATATTTGGAGATAGAGCATACAATAAATTATTAGCTGATTTTCTATCCATCACCAGACCATCAGGCTTAAGTCAAGAAAGCACACACAAAACATTTCATTATATCAGAACCACTCCAGGACCTCCAGTTTCTTCTAGACCACGGCGCCTCAAGCCAGAATTACTTCGCGTAGCCAAAGAAGAATTTAAGAATATGGTAGAATTAGGCATTGCAAGACCCTCCGATAGTTCTTGGTCTTCACCTCTACATCTGAAAGAGGATTCGACGTGGCGTCCATGCGGAGATTATCGGCTGCTCAACTCACGCACAATTCCAGACAAATATCCTGTTTGTCATATTGCTGACTACGCCCATAATTTAGCTGGATGTACTATATTTTCAGTGATCGACTTAGTGAAAGCCTTTTAGCAAATTCCAATCCACCCTGATGATATTGCAAAAACAGCAATAATAACACCCTTTGGGCTGTTTAAGTTCCCGTATATGACTTTTGGACTAAGGACTGCAGCACAAACATTTCAGCGATTTATAGATGAGGTTACACAAGATCTGGATTTTTGTTACGCATATCTAGATGATATTCTTATATCATCTACATCGCTAGAAGAACACCAAGATCATCTCCGCCAATTATTTCAATGCCTGAAAGATCACGGCGTTGTCATAAATCCAGCGAAATACTTATTAGGTGCACCCAAAGTTACATTTCTTGGTTATGAAATTTCTAAAGATGGAACTTTGCCACCACCAGACCGTATCAACGATCTCCAAGAATGTCTGCTATCGGCAACCTACTCAAAGCTGCGACGCTTCATAGGAATGATTAATTATTATCGAAGGTTTATTCCTCACAGCTGAATTTCTTGCTCCGCTACACAAGCTGCTCTCAGGATCTACCAAATCTGGATCACAACCAATTTCTTGGACCCCACAGCTTCAAGATAACTTCGAGACTTGTAAGAAAGAATTGGCTACAGCAACATTACTAGCACACCCTGTTCCAAATGCTCAAATAGCATTATTTGGCGATGTATCCAACCATTCTATCGGTGCAGTATTACAGCAGTACATCAATGGCACTTGGCAACCTTTGGGCTTCTTTTCAAAAAAACTATCTGAGAAACAACAACTTTGGCCAGCATATTATCTACAACTTTTGGCTGGATACAAAGCAGTGCAAGATTTTCGAAGCTTACTGGAAGGCAGACATTTCATTTGGTTTACTGACCACAAACCTTTAATTCACGCCTTTTCCCAACGAAAAGACAAGCTGCCGCCAATACAATTAAATCAATTAAGTTTCTTGTCACAGTTTACAACAGATGTTCGCTATGTTAGTGGACAACAAAACATTGTAGCCGACGCTTTCTCAAGAGCAGAAGCCATAACATCGCCTTTGGATCACTCCGTTATTGCTAAATCGCAAGACGAAGATGAAGAACTTGTAACGCTCTTAAAATCAGATATTGCTCTCAACCTGAAACGCATCGCTATTCCAGGAATCGATTACGTCCTTATGTTCCTGCTGAACAAAGACGACACATTTATAATACTCTGCACAATCTATCTCATCCAGGTATAAAAACCACAACTAAACTCATCACGGATAGATTTGTTTGGCCTGTCATTCGCAAGGATTGTAGAACCTGGGCTCGAAGCTGCATCTCATGTCAACGCTCCAAAATTGTTCGGCATATAGTCACACCACTGTGCCACCCGCCAGATTTTTGCATGTTCACATTGACTTGAAGTTTTTTCTCTATCAGATATTACCGCAGAAAGTGTAACCTGGGCTTTCTTGTATTCTTGGATTTCACGCTTTGGTGTTCCATCTCAAGTAACAAGCGACCAAGGACGGCAATTCTGTTCAGCTGTTTTTCAAGGCGTAACCAAACTACTAGGAATTTCCCACACTCCTACTACAGCATATCACCCGCAATCGAATGGATTGATTGAAAATGCACACAGGCCACTGAAAACAGCCCTCATGTGCCATGCAGACCCGTCATGGATGGATTCTCTACCAATTATTTTATTAGTAATTCGAGCTTCTGTTAAAGAAGACATTAAAAGCAGCAGCGCCAAATTAGTCAACACCTGAAAAACTAGGAAGTCCAACCGAAGAATACCCAAGAAGACTGTGTGAATTATAATATTTATTTTGCAATAAACTTTATTTTTCATTTATAATTGTAATGTCTTGATTTTTATATGTGGGACTACCCCACAAACGTAATTCGGGTAATAACCGCACTGATGGGCAGATGGAGACTGATAATAATGATAGCCAGATTCCAATCAGTTCAATTTTTACTCAGTCTGCAAGCAGATATTGAACAGTAATTTTCATTATTTAATTTTAAAAATATTTCTTATAAAATGTCTAAAACGAAAGAAGAAATCAACAAAAAACTGAACAAAGTTGAAAGAAGTCTTGAGAACATTTTTAACGAAATGCAAGAATTCAGGGAACTTTTAGAAGAAGTTCTCAAAGGCATCGGAACAACGTCAGAAACACTATATATTTTGATAAATGTAAGAATGAAGATGATGTTTAACATATTGATTAAAATTATTAAATTTAAATTATTTAAATTAAATCAAACATTTTAGTAGAAAGATTGTGATATATTACTGTGTACACCGAATATGTATTAAAGATATGAAAAATGTGAAAAATTTCTTACATAAGTAATTATAAATAATTTTCTACAATTTAAATGCATATAAAATATTAAGTTTAGTTTGATACTAGCGTTACAAATATGTATATAATAATTTTCAAGATAATTTTCAATATAACTACTTCAGTTTCCAAAAATATAGTTACTTAACAATACTAGCAATTTTATATTTATATTTATAATAAAATTCGTTACAAAATCCACTATTTCTTATTATATTGTTTATTTGTGCGTATTTTAAGAATTTACTAAAACTCTTCTTCTTCGATCACTCAGGTTGTTAGGTTATTATTTAACCTTTGTCGCTGTGGACTGTATTAAAAAACTGATTTAATTTTATATTCTGTATTTGTTGCAGTTCTAATCACAATAACTGATGTATTATTAAGTATTAATGAAGAAAAATATATTTATGCGTATAGGTTAGTTACATGTGTTTAAGTCGGCTTCACTTTTAGAACAGAACGACTAGTTCCTTTGAAAACTCCGCTACCCCCTCTCTACCAGGGGTAGCAACCATTCCGTATAAAGCTTAATGCTCTGAAGTTTTGTAAACTTTCATGGCCAATATAATAAAATGAAAAGACGTCCGAACATGCCGGCCGCCTTGAAAAGCTATAGCTTTTAAAAATATAAACATAACGATTTTGAACTAACAATAAGTATAGAAATTGTATAAAGATTTTACGAGTATAAAAATTGATTAACAATGTGATAGTGATTTGCATGACAATCTAATCTAAAATTATTTAACTTATATTTCTTAATATTATATAAAACTTAAGATATTTCATTATTGATTGGTAGAATGCACACTTTGTTTAGTGCCCTTTTTAGTTCTCCATTGGCGCCCTTCAGTGTAACAACCCGTACGACACCATCATTGCCTGGATGTATATCTGTGATCCGTCCAAGACGCCATTTTAATGGTGGTAGATTGTCATCTTTTATAAGCACCAGTTTGCCTATAAGATTATCTTGTTCCATTGGTCTTCTCCATTTGGTCCGGGATTGTAATTCTCCTAGATATTCCTTGTGCCATCTTGTCCAAAAATGCTGCCTTAGCTTTTCAAGATGCTGGAGTTTTGTTAGTCTGTTTTCTGGGATGTGGGAAAGTGAATTTTCTGGAAGTGATGTTAATGATCTGCCGATCAGGAAATGTGCTGGAGTTAGTGGATTGAGATCAGATGGATCAGAGGATAAGGGAGTTAACGGACGAGAATTCAAAATTGCTTCGATTTGTGTTAATAATGTATACATTGAATTGTAACATAATTTTGTCTCGCGTAACACCCTACGAAGATGGTGTTTTAAACTTTTTACCCCAGCTTCCCACAGTCCGCCGAAATAAGGAGATCTAGCTGGTATAAAATGCCAGCTAATATTTTGACTTATTAATTTGCTTCTAATCTCTTCGTTAGATTCCAATAAAAATTTATATAAATCTTTTAAATGATTGTTTGCTCCAACGAATGTTGTTGCATTGTCTGAAAATATATTACTAGGAAGACCTCTTCTAGTACTGAATCGTTTTAATGTTTGTAAAAAGGATTCTGTCGATAAATCGCAGACCAGATCCAAATGAATAGCCTTGGTGCACATGCAAATAAAAATACAAATATAAATCTTAATAAATTTGGCACCGCGTGTTATTCGATCTTTGATAATAAACGGTCCAGCATAATCAAGGCCGGCATTGTTAAATGGAAAATCTTGATTAACTCTACTACTAGGCAAATTTCCCATTAGATAATCATTTGACGAAGGTTTTGCTTTGAAAGAAGTAACGCATTTCCGAATAATTTCTTTACAAGCGTTACGTCCAGAAATTGGCCAAAATCGTTCTCTAATACTTGCGAGAAGTTGTTGAGCACCACAGTGAAGTAATCGGTGATGCTCTTGATGCAATATTAATGTAGTTAATTTATGTTTTGGGCATAATATTATAGGATGAATTTTATCAAATGAATAATTTGTGTTTTTTAATCGACCGCTTACTCGTATAATTTGCGAATTATCCATAAAAGGATTTAAACATAAAATTCTGCTCTCTTTACTGAGCGATTTAGAATTGACAAGATTCTTATAATCTAATTGGAAAGATTGTTTTTGTGCAACTACTATCAATACTTTAAAAGCTTGATCTAATTCTTGTGTTGTAAGTGGTCCAAACTTCCGTTTATTCTTATTCTTTTTAAGTCTACAATTCGTAATAAATCTATTTACATATGCCATTGTTGATTGTAATTTTCGCAATGTCGAAAACCTAGAAAATAAATCAAATTCTACATTAGTGACTAATAAATTAATTGCTCTTGTTTCTGGTATGTTTTTGTCATTAAAATTTTAATTATCTAAAGAATTCAAAATTGTAATATTTTGAGGCAGCATAAAAGTCATTTAAATAAAATCTATGTTAATTATGTTGTGTTGTAAGCAGAAGAATAAAATTTTATTTTATTTTGCCAATTGCTTAAGATAACGTATAGCTAAAAATGATCCAGGTGCTGTACCATATGTGACCGTATTTAATTCACAAGTTTTTGAATTATCTGTTGGAATTTGTCTACCGTTTTCATTAATTATTATTTGCCGATAAATTTTTGAAGTATCGCCTAATGAAGCATATGTAGGCATTCTAAATCTTAACATTTTTGTAAATAAGTCATTTCGAATTGACGTTCCCGTATAATGAACATCACACATTTGCCAGCCGCTTGAAGACTCTCGAAAAACGTCTCTCGTTTTTGTTTTTAAACTATATTTGTTCCTTACTGCGCGATGTGGCAAGAAATATTGACCATTTGACTTAATATTAAAATTACTAACTTCAGACATATGTTCTAACTTACTATATGCATTAATAAAATTTACACAATTAATTTTTAATAAACTATTCTCTTGGAATTTATGTTTACGTGACATAAATCTTTGTATATGACGAGTTTTCAAATCTCTTAAATGTAATTTATTTTTAAAAGAAATTTTTTCTATAAATCTTCCTGTAAAATCGCGTTTGAAATTTGTTATAAAACGATTTTCATAAAATGTTTCGTGTTTTGTTCACTTTTTATAATTGTTGTTTTTAATATCTTTTACTTCGGAAACCTTCTCTAATTGTTGATTAATATTATAATTATTTAATGCCAATAAATTTGTTGAATGTTTTGAATTTTTTGAATATGTGCAATTCGGAGAAAACGACCCAACTAATATCCAACCTAATAAAGTTTTCTGTAAAATCGGTGCGTTATCACCTAATTTAATTCTACCTACCGATAAAAGTTTCCAAAACATATCGGCCCCTAAAAGTATATCTATATTCCGCGTCTTATTGTATTCCGGATCAGCTAAGAAAATATTTGTCGGAATTTTAAAATTGTTACCTATGGAAACTAATGGAAGTGGTTCTGTTATTTTTTCTAGCACTAAACAATTTATATTGGATTTAAACGAGGTATTTGTAGATTTAAAATTAACATTTGTTGAGAACCGAATATTGGTCTCTATCTGCCCGACGCCCATAACTGTGTAATTTGTGTAGGTATCTGCCGTAATAAAATTACTTTGTGCCCCGCAATCTAAAAGACACCGACATTCTATGAACTCCCCGCTCGAGTTTTCTACTTTTATAACAGCTGTTGCTAAAATTACTTGTAACTGTACTTTAGTATTAATATTTTTTGTCGAATAATTAGCAACCGTCATATTTGAACCCGATGTGCTAGGAATTGTATTAGTCTCTTCAAAATGAACCAATGTATTATGTTTCATTTTACAGATTTTACACGGAAATGCCAAACAAACGTCTACCTTATGCCCTCTCTTGAAACAATTTATACATAAATTCAATTCTTTGATTTTACTTATCCTATCTTTAATAGATAGCGCTTTAAATTGCTTGCAGTAATATAAAGAGTGATTTTCTTCACATAAATAGCAAGTTTGCCGCCCCGTTGACAGATAATTAATTGATGGATTATGATTATTATTTGTGCTCTTGTATTTTGTGTGTTGAGCCAAAGATTTATTAATATTATTAGGAAAAGGTTTACTACTAATATTTGTGGATAATTTTTCTAACATATCACATTTTTGTTTAATAAAATTATTAATATCTGTCAACGTCGGCTTTTCTTTGATACAGGTAAAGGATTCCCAATCCCGTAACGTACGCGTATCGAATTTATTTGTGAATATAAATATAATAATTGTGTCCCATTTATCTGTGGGTTCGCCTAATGACTCTAATGAGCGTAGATGCCTAGAAATCGTTTCTAATAACGTTCTTAATTCTGAATGAGATTCGCGACTACATTTCGGACTATCAAAAATTGCCTTGATGTGATTATGTATGATTAACCGTTTATTTTCAAACCTGTCTTTTAAAATTTGCCATGCTATATCATAATTAGAATCGGATGCCTCTATAGCTGCAATGCTATTTTTGGCATCTTTTTCTAATGATGATTTTAAATAATAAAATTTTTGAATTTTGCTTAAAGTATTGTCGCTATGCACCAAAGCGTTAAATGAATCATGAAATTCTAACCATTTATCGTAACTTCCATCAAACGTGGGAAGTTTGATTGTTGGCAATTTAATATTTTTGATATTTGTATACGAATCAATGCTAGACGGCCCTATTGTTTGCTGACCGTCTTTACATTTTTTCGTGTCATTGAAATTTTGAATTATAAATTTTAATTTAGCTATTGTTCTATAATAATCACTTTCGAAAGATTCCTTATCGTCCTCTGATACACCCCCAATTAATTCAATTTCATATTGTATCGTTTCAAATTCATCAATAATTGGTAATATCTTTTCGAGTCTGGTATTTATTTCAATAATTATATTTTCATCTAGTATTGTGGAATCTAATGAATTTACAAAATTTTGCACTCGCGTCAATTTGGATTTAATGAATCCACGCTTCGCTTTAAGTTCCGCCATTTTGAATACAATATTAAACACAACCGAGCAATATGTGAAATTATTGGGATATTATGAAAGGAATGAAAACAGACTTACTTGTAATACAGGTGTGTAGATGTTGTAACTGTCCTCAGCCTTCGTTGCCCTTGTTTGCTCTGGTCTGCCGCCACGTGGTTGTAAAGTTTAGCCGCTTTGGAATGTTTTTTCTTCACAACACTTAGAAATTTGTTATCACTATTGTACTTTAATTAACTGCTTGTAATTCACGATACGGGTCGAATGACCAAAATGTTTATTTGTGCGTATTTCAAGAATTTACTAAAACTCTTCTTCTTCGATCACTCAGGTTGTTAGGTTATTATTTAACCTTTGTCGCTGTGGACTGTATTAAAAAACTGATTTAATTTTATATTCTGTATTTGTTGCAGTTCTAATCACAATAACTGATGTATTATTAAGTATTAATGAAGAAAAATATATTTATGCGTATAGGTTAGTTACATGTGTTTAAGTCGGCTTCACTTTTAGAACAGAACGAATAGTTCCTTTGAAAACTCCGCTACCCCCTCTCTACCAGGGGTAGCAACCATTCCGTATAAAGCTTAATGCTCTGAAGTTTTGTAAACTTTCATGGCCAATATAATAAAATGAAAAGACGTCCGAACAATATATTAACAGTTTTTGCTTTATATTTAATCAGATTTTTTGTAATTATTACATGGATATTATTCTTATCATAATAAAATAAAATGATTTTGAATGACAGATTTGCTTGAGTTTAGAGAACAAGTTGCTGCAAATCGATAGCAACAGCAGCGAGCACGCAAAAATGAAAATTCTCGAATTCGCAGAAGCAATGCTTCAGTCAACCTGGAGCGAGCAGCATTCTCTTATGATCCGGAAATAGATTACAGTGCCCACAAATTTGTAAAAATTGGAGACATGTCGATCATTTGTCAGCACTATAAAGCCTTAAAATACAATGATGAATCTGCAGGACTATGTTGTGCTGGCGGTAAGGTGAAGTTGCCACAATTGGTACCACCACCTGATCCATTACACTCACTTATTTTTGGAATGACCAATGACTCTAAACACATCTTATCCAACATCCAGAAATATAATAATTGCTTCCAAATGACATCTTTCGGAGCAACGCTACCACTTCGGAGGGAGAAGATGGCCACCACTTTAATGTTAAAATGATTAATCCAATAACAGACAATTATAAACGTAATTAAATAATATTTTTAACTCAATATCTATACTATTGTTAACTATCATTAGATGACAGGAATCTAGTAGGCGTTGGGTAATATGTAAAACAATAGTATATAATGCGTATAATGGAAATAAAGTGACCAAGAGAACATTGTGTTTATAATAAATACGGTAGAGTTAATAATTCAGAAGTGGGATTACTCAAAGATTACTCAAGGATTACCAGGGATATACATAAAGATATTTTAGAGACGAATCAGAAAGTGTGAGATTATGTTTGTGACATTTCAATAACAAAAAACAATATGAGTGAACTACAAGAGTTGTACAAAATGTATTTGGAAAGCAGATGCCGAGAAGATGAAATAATGAAAATGATGGTATCGATGGTTCGTGATGATAGAGTGAAGTCTGGTGTAGAGCCCAATCATGAGGTATACAAAATGGTGCTGGGAAGCGAAACCGATGATTGTATTGCGCCAGTAGGGAGAGAGCCAATAGGAGTGTGCTATTAGGAAATGGAGAAGGTAGATGATGATGATGATGTAGGTGCATTAGAGTTAGCGCTTAAGAATAAAATTGTTAGGGCTAAGGAAATAAAAATTCCATTAGAGGCAAGTGCTTTAACAAAGACCGCAGTAGTAAAAAGTCCATTAGTGAACAGTCTAATCGTGGCCATTAGTGAATTAATCGTGAAGAGTCCATTAGTGAACAGTCCAATCGTGAAGAATCCTGTCGTAATCGTGAAGAGCCCAATAGTGAAGAGTCGATTAGTGATGAGTCCAATCCTGAATTCAGATGTAATCGTGGAGAGCCCAGTAGTGATGAGTCCAATCGTATATCCTGATGTAATCGTGAAGAAGCCAATAGTGAAGAGTCCATTAGTGATGAGTCCAATCGTGAATCCAGTTGTAATCGCAAAGAGCTCAATAGTGAAGAGTCCAATCGTGAAGAATCCTGCTATAATCGTGAAGAGCCCAATAGTGAAGAGTCCAATCGTGAAGAATCCTGTGAAGAGCCTAAGAGTGAAGAGTCCATTAGTGAAGAGTCCAATAGTGAAGAATCCTATAGTAATCGTGAAGAGTCCATCAGCGAAGAATCCAATCGTGAAAAGTCGAGTTGCACTTGTGAAGAGTCATTGAGTTGTGAAGAGTCCATTAGCAAAGCGTTCAGTTATAGAGAAGAGAAAGGAACATGGATTTCATCCGAGAAGAAATAGAAAGGACTCCAAATACAAAGTGGTAAATAATTGGGAGTGATGGTAACTCGGGAATGACTAAAGGCAATGAAAATAACTAAAAAAATTCGAAATGATTAAAGAAAGGATAGCCGAATATTAACTATCAATAGATGACAGGAATCTAGTAGGCTTTGGGTAATATGTAAAACAATAGTATATAATGCGTATAATGGAGAACGTAGTGTAGTTAAGTAAATAAAGTGACGAAGAGAACATTGTGTTTATAATAGATACGGTAGAGTTAACATTATTATTTGTGATTTTAGGTGCTGAAACCAATAAAAAAGTTAGCGCTATGAATTTTTATTCATACAGGCTGATGATCCGTGATGGTGAAATAATAAACCACATTTTGATGTGTCAACGACTTTTTCAACAGTTCGCTGTTGATATGTATGTTGATTAACATGCATCCGCTTAAACCAACAGTACCTTTGATCTCAAGAATACATCCATCTTCGTGATGCTATTATTGCCGATGGTAATGCAAACAATGTGGGTAAAATGACAATTTTGCCGTCTACCTACATTGGAAGCCCGCTCCACATGCACGAATACGCACAAGAAGCAATGACATACGTTAGAAAATATGGTCGCCCTGATCTATTCATTACATTCACATGTAACCCGCAATGGATAGAAATTAAGAAAGAATTGATACACGACCAAACACCAGGAGATAGACATGATATTACTGCCAGAGTTTTTAAACAAAAATTGAAATCTTAGTTGAATTTCATAATAAAGCATCATGCATATAGCCAAGTACGTTGCTGGATGTACTCTGTTGAGTGGCAAAAGCGTGGTCTTCCACATGCGCACATCTTAGTCTGGTTAATTGACAAAATGAAGCCAGATGATATTGATTCAGTCATATCAGCAGAGATTCCTAATAAAAATGCTGATCCAAATTTGCATGCAATAATTACTAAACATATGATACATGGACCTTGCGGAGTTTTCAACAATAACTCGACCTGTATGATTGACGGCAAGTGCTCTACACGATACCCGAGAAATCTAACTTCTGAAACCATTACAGGAAATGACGGTTATCCGCTGTATCGTAGGGAATCAGTTGCGAACGGTGGGCAATTAACCCAGTCAAATTAAGATTTCAGTTAGGAATAATTCGCATAGAGCTGAAATTTGGTACAGATGTTAAATGGGCCATTACAAATGAAATGTCAAAAGTCCCCATCGATCCGACATCTGCGATTTTTTTTATTTAAGGTCAAAGGTGCAAAATTCCAGTTTTCCTCATTTTTCGCCAAAACCATATTTTTTTTTAAAAAAATTATGTTAGATAGGTTTATTTATTATAAAATTCTCTATTAAATTGTTATTATTAATTTTTTTTGTTGGATTCGGCGTTTCTGAGATATTGCCGTTTGAAAAGTTGAAAAATTCATATTCTTCATAATATGCAGCCTTTATACGTCATCAAACGTGTAATATAAGGAAAAAATAAGAGTCTATTAGTTTGTGTTTAAATAGTATAGGTTCAATGAAATTTTTGAAGTATGAAACTATAGTGTCAGCCCCTAATTACCTTAGTTCTTGGGCAACACCACCCAGCTATGTCATTTTCCTAGTGTGGGAAGGTCACATATATGACTGTTTTTTTTTCTGGTAATTAGGGGCTGACACTATAGTTTCATACTTCAAAAATTTTATTAAACCTATACTATTTAAACACAAACTAATAGACTCTTATTTTTTCCTTATATTACACGTTTGATGACGTATAAAGGCTGCATATTATGAAGAATATGAATTTTTCAACTTTTCAAACGGCAATATCTCAGAAACGGCGAATCTAACAAAAAAATTAATAATAACAATTTAATAGAGAATTTTATAATAAATAAACCTATCTAACATAATTTTTTAAAAAATATTATGGATTCGGCGGAAAATGAGGAAAGCTAGAATTTTGCACCTTTGACCTCGAATAAAAAAAATCGCAGATGTCGGATCGATGGGGACTTTTGATATTTCATCTGTAATGGCCTATTTAACACCTGTACCAAATTTCATCTCTATGCGAATTATTCCTAACTGACGGCTTTTTTAGCTTTATTTTGACTGGGTTAAATATGTAGTTGTGAAGGTAAAAGGACGAGATTTATATGTTGACAGCCGATGGATTGTGCCGTACTCCCCGATATTATCTAAAACTTTTCAAGCACACATCAATGTAGAATTTTGTAACTCTGTCAAGTCAATAATATATATATGCAAATATATTAACAAAGGTAGTGACATGGCCATGTTCGCTGTTGCTAAAAAAAAATGATGAAGTTTCTGCAATAAAGCAATTTGGAGAATTTTTTCTTTCCCAATACATGAAAGACACTCTTCTATAGTCCATCTGGCAGTCCATTTAGAAAACGGACAAAGTGTATATTTTAACCCCGTTAATGCTGTTGATAGAGCGGCGCATCCACCTCCAACAACATTAACAAGTTTCTTTTCAATTTGTCAAAGAGATTATTTCGCCCGTACTTTGATGTATGCTGATATGCCGCGCTATTACACATAAAACGCATCGTCAAAGTCGTTTCAACGTCGTAAAAAAGGAACACCGGTTGAAGGATATCCAAATATATTTGCTACAGATGCTATAGGACGCATTTATACAGTACATCCAAATAATGATGAATGTTACTACCTTAGGTTATTGCTGGTTAATGTTCCTGGACCGACATCATTTCAACAATTGAAAACAGTTGATGGACATCTTTGTGCGACTTACCGTGAAGCATGTCACATGTTGCAGTTGCTCGAAGACGATTCGCATTGGGATAATACGCTCAAGGATGCCATAATATCCTCATCTCCGCATCAAGTGCGTACATTGTTTGCGATTATAATTTCAACATGTTTTTCCTCAAATCCGAAAGATTTGTGGATCAAATACAGATATGACATGTCTGAGGATATTTTACATAGTGCGCGTTGTCAAACATTCGATCCAGCACTACAAATTACTGCAGAAATTTATTATAAAACTTTGATCATGATAGAGGATATGTGTTTATTGATGGCGAATAAAATATTATCATGTTTGGGCCTGACAGCACTAAACCGTTGTGTAAAAGATGCATTTAACCATGAGTTAAGAAGGGAGCAACAGTATGATATTAAAACATTGACCGAAATAGTTCGCACAACTGTTCCAAAGTTGAATGATCATCAAAAGATTGTATATGATGATTTGATACAATCTGTGAACAGTGGAAGGAACTGAAGGTTTTTTTTTTTCTTGATGCTCCTGGTGGTATTGGAAAAACATTCCTGTTATCATTGCTATTGACAAAGATCAGATTGCAAAATGACGTAGCTCTAGCATTGGCATCATCAGGAATAGCAGCAACATTGTTAGAAGGTGGACGAATTGCACATTCAGCATTGAAGTTACCTCTTAATATGCAAATCAATGAAACACCAGTTTGCAACATCAGAAAAACTAGCGCCATAGCCAAGATACTTCAGACATGCAAATTGATTATCTGGGGCGAATGTACAATGACCCACAAGAGATCACTCGAAGCACTGATCAGAACATTGAAAGATTTACGTGACAATCAAAATATTTTTGGTGGAGCAATGATTTTGTTGTCAGGTGATTTTCGCCAAACTCTTCCAGTTATACCGCGATCAACTGTTGCTGACGAACTACGACGAAGCCTAAAATCATCAAATTGGTGGCGTCATGTTAAGAAACTCCAGTTATCAACGAACATGCGAGTGGTTTTGCAACAAGATGAAACAGCAAAAGTGTTTTCAAAGCAGTTACTAAATATTGAAAATGGTAATGTCGCAGTTGATGCATCGAACGGGTTAATAACATTTCCCGCAGATTTTTGCAACTTCACAAACACAAAGGAGGAGCTTATTCAATGCGTATTTCCAGATATAAACCAACAATTTCACGATCTCAATTGACTGAGCGAACGAGCAATAAAGGCGACGAAAAACAAAGATGTCGATGATCTCAATGCAACAATACAAGGTTTACTTCCAGGGCAGTGGTGTTGTGCTAATATTTTTTTTGCCGGAACGCTAAAATTTAAAATCCGGTTCAAAAAATTTGATATATTTCGATAAGAGCTCACAAATATAATATATTGACTTCTTATATAATTAACTCTATTATATACAGCTAGTCTATACATTAAATTGTACAAGTATGAGGGAATCATTGAGTACATAATTTATATTCTTTAATAACATTAATTATATTTATTGTGGTATTATTTGTATTCATTAATACTTACAGGTATTTATTATGATATAAAAGTACTCAAAATTTATTACAATACTTTATAAGACTTAACCTAATAATATGATAGATAACCTATTACCTATCATACTATTATTCTATCATACCGTGAGATACCTATACCTTCATTAACTTATTACATACCTACATACCTTTTACTTCTTATAAATACTACTGTCTAATTTATATATTCACCTATATTATATAGGTTTACCTTACGACCTATGTATTATTGTATACTATTGTATACTATATTATTGTATATCATATATAGATATCTATTATCTATCATACCGTGAGATACCTATACCGTCATTAACTTATTATATACCTACATACCTTTTAATTCTTATAAATAATACTGTCTAATTTATATATTCACCTATATTATATAGGTTTACCTTACGGCCTATGTATTTTTTTTATTATCTCTACCTATCTATTTCTGTCTATACCGGGATTTGAACCCGAGACCTCCGCGCGCCTTAACCACTACCCTATTGGGTATCCCCACCAATAATATAATATGGGACGCACTGTTATTACCGCGAGTCATTTTCTAATTAACTAGGTAATTAATACTAAGGTGGCGCGACGACACGCGAAAAAAGTCGGTTGATTGTAGCGTTACGGTGGTGGAGTGGCTAAGGTCGCCGCGTTTCACGCGGCGGACCCGGGTTCGATTCTCGGTAGGGTTAATGTAGCGTGTAAGAGAAATTATAGCTAATAGGATATATAGTAGATATAGGTTAGGTGTATTCGGTATACAATGTAGGGATTTGAGATTATATGATGAAATATAGCGTATGGTATAGATGTAAGGCGTGTAGTATAGATGTAAGGCGTGTAGTATAGAATGCAACGTATAGGCATACGTAAGGCTATAAAAATACACGAATAAGAACCTATGATGTAGGTGTTAGCGTATAAAAAATGCGAATGAATATAAGATTTAATTTTATTAATTAATTTAATTAATTAATTTAATAAATATTATTTTTTCTATAAGAATTTTTATCTCGGTATTAAATATCTAAAATATCCAAAATACCCGTTAAGGCATCGATTACACCTTACTGCTGCCTTTGCCGTTATCACTTCATGGAAAATTAATTACTGCACTTTTAAACGATTGTGTGCATTGTGCGACAATAAACATAAAACTATAAATTTTATTAAATGTTTGAGTAACTTGTGCGAGCTGATTTTCTTAAGATGTTCTTAGTCTCGCAACTTACTGAATTCTAAAAATTCTAAATTTAAAAATTATAAAATTATTATACCTCTGTCTGGAAGGGATGGCAATTTATAAATATACAGACTAATACATACAGAATTTGGAATTTTTCTATAATCCATAATATTGAGAATGTTTGCATTAGACCTAAAAAGGGATGCTTATTTACCTAAGCTATGGAAATATATATGGTAATATTATATGATTTGCACATGCATCCTGTGCTCACTTAAACTAAACAATGATCATAATATATTTAACGAATTTTTAACAGTATTTACAAATTACATTCAAATCACCCAAAGCAAGTGGGTTAAATTCGTGTAATTTTTTAATTTGCCTCCCCCATTTGAATTTAAAAATGGATTTTTCTGTGGGGCGTGTGCCCCACGTTTGGAATTACTAGTCTAGGAAAACAATTTTTTCAATCTACTACCAGGTTAATCAATAATTGAGTGATCATCAATTCCACAGCACCTTCATCAGATTTTTAAAAGATCAAAGTTTCTATGAATATGCACAAATCTCAAATTGTAGGCCGAAATTTAGACAATAAGTCTATTGAAATATCAGGGTAACTTTTTGCTATAAATTGTCAACTAATTTACCAATAAATAAATGTCAATAAAACAATGATTAAAAAAAATTACCAATAAATGTTGGATTGTAAAATGTACAAGCGATCGAACGGCTTATTTTTTTGCTTAGATGGCAAAAAATTCATCCAATTATTGAAATATTACATTTTTTTGCAGTTCTTATGCTTTTGTATTTATAGAATTGCTTTTTTCGCTATAATCAATTTCCATTATATGAATGTCTTAAATTATTTATTTTATTCGACTAACGCCCGCTATGTCCGAAACAAGTCCAACTTATATCCGAAATAATCGGGCATCAGACACTTTTCGGTCTTAAAGTAACATATGTGAAATTTGAAATACACTACTGTACTGTAATTAATATTTCAATTCATACACCTCAATTTGTAACTAAATTAAAAACGACTTTGATAAGTAGTGTTGTGCTAATATTTTTTGTCAGAACGCTAAAATTTAAAAACTGGTTTATAAACCGTTCAAAAACCGTTCTCATGTTTTTCCGGTTCCGTTCGAAAGGAAAGAAACAAAAAATTATTACAAAACCCATTGTGTGCACATATATGTATGTTTATTTCAATAATAAGAACATTTAATAAAAATTAGTTGAATAATAATTATAAAATTTACTTATTAAATCATTTTCTGTATGTAGCGATTTTTTATATTTTTTCTTGCCGGAACGCGTTCCTTCCCAAAAATGATTTGCCGGAACGACGTTCCGGCGCGTTCCGGCTCGACAACACCACTGTTCAGGGAATGCTTACTTATAAATCTGTAGACACCGCTACAAATCAGGATGACATACTCAACTATCCTACGAATTTCTAAATTCTTTAGAATTGCCTAGGCTGCCACCACATAATTTACAATTGAAAGTAGGATCAGTTGTCATCATGCTACGTAATTTAAATCAGCCCATACTATGCAATGAAACAAGATTGGTTGTGAAAAAGCTAATGAATAATGTAATTGTGGCAAAAATCATTAAAGGAAATACAAGGGACAAAATGTATTAATTCCGCGAATTCCTATGATCCCAACGGATTTACCATTTGATTTCAGGCGTTTACAATTTCCAATACGCCTCGCTTTTGCAATGAGCATAAATAAATCGCAAGGACAGTCGCTGCAGGTTTGCGGTATCAACTTAGAGTTCCATGTTTCGCACACGGCTAATTATACGTTGCATTTACGCACCGCAAAAAAAAGACCAAAAATATTGTCAACAAAAAAGCTTTATATTGATTGCAAAACATTCGATTCATAAGCAAATGTATAAAATATTTATATATGAAATATAAAAAAATAGGTATTTTGAGAATAAAAATATAGTATATATGAAAGCTTCGCATTAATTCTATTCATAACCAAATGTGTTAATTATTTCATATACAAGTTTAATTAAATTTTATTAATGATTATTTATGTGATACGAGGTTCACCGGGTCAGCTAGTTATAGATAAAATCATTTGACACGTATTTCAGGATTTTGCCGGTAAAAATTTTTTCGTTGATATTTACGATTGAAATATTGTCGATTTTCTCAATTTTTATGAACTTCCTCTGCATTATGTTAATTATCATCAGTTGTGTTGATCAGATCAGTATGTTTTTTTATTATATTCATTATAAACTCGACTTTGAAGTAATTTAAAAAAATAATGTTTTTGCAAATATTTTAACAATAATAACAATTGATTGTTTACATTGGTTTTACATACGGGCGCCCCAACTTAAATCGATTTCGTAAAAAATCATATTGTTTCTTGTTTTATCTACTACAAAACTGTTTTTACAATTCTTAGGTACAAAATTTCAACACATTTCGTAGTATCACAAATCACAATACATAAACTCAAATATGATGACAGTATAGCATGGATGCGTGAATATGTAATAATACTTTCACAGCATAATTTATAATGAAGCTGAAATTTTGCATATCAATAATTTAAATATGATAATATATATATATATATATATATATATAAGTATATATATAAGTATATATATATATATATATATGTATATATATAATATAATATATTATATATTATATATTATATATAAAATATAATAAAAGAAAAAATCGTAAAAGCCTTACATATATAAAATAATGAAATATAATTAAAATAAAACATTTTGAAATAATAAAATTTAATAAAGTATTTACATTAAATACTTTTAGACATTCATAATCGATTATTTTGAATATTTATTTTTTACTCTAATTCATATTCATTTATTGGTATGAAAAAAAAACAAGTGCATGTCAGATTGAATTTTACGGTTTATTAAAATTGCATGAAAAGCTTACAAAAGTGTACAGATAATTAAATAATTGCTTACAAAAAACCATACATAATCGAGACTCTAATGTGCGTTTGTGGAATCAAAAAAGTCTTACATTTCAATCAAGATATAGTAGCGAATATGGAATCGGACAGTAAACCATCAGAAATCCCAAAACTACGAAAGACCGTTATTGGATCCAGCAAATACAGCAAGATACCTCGCGAAGAAGGTCGGACCAATATGTTTACATCGGAAAGGTCTCGCTGCGTTCAACTTCATCAGTTTCTGACTCAAGACAGGAAGTAATATCATCTAGTAATAGTGCATCTACAAGCCTCTCAACCACATTCTGATGTCAAGAAACCTCCTAATTCATGGCAAGTAGTCAATTTCAAAAAAGAAAACTTCATTTGAACCATTAGGAATAGATGTCAAAATTCAAAACAGATTTTCGGCCCTTTCAACAATAGAAACAGCTAATGATGACAACTCAGTTAAACCGGCTCCAGTCAGTAAGCCCCCTCCAATTTTTATTTACGGAGTTGAGTTGACGATATAATGATATGTCTAATCAATTAAATGAAATAATTCCGCACATCAATATTTCCTGAGAAGTTTAGCTAACAATACATTTAAAATTCTATGTAATTCTGTCGACCATTTTCGAACTTTATCCAGACATCTAAAAGAAACTAATGCCGTATATCATACATATCAATTAAAAGAAGAGAAGGCTTATAGGGTTGTTCTTAGAAATGTACACTTTTCAACAAGCACAGATGCAATTAAATTAGAACTATTAAAACAGGGTCATGTCGTACGTAATATCCTAAATATTAGACATAGAATAACAAAAGAACCTCTTAATATGTTTTTTGTTGATCTGGAACCAAATAGAAATAACAAAAAAATTTTTATAACATTTAAATTATTCAACTGCATAATACGCGTCGAACCACCGAGAAAGTCCAACAACATTATACAATGCACTCGCTGTCAACTCTTTAATCACACAAAAAATACTGCAATAGACCATTTGCTTGCCTAAAATGCGGTGACAATCATAATACTAATGCTTGTACCAAAGATCCGAATGCTCCGGCATGTTGTTATTTTTGCGACGGTGCTCATCCAGCTAATTATCGCGGTTGCTCACTTCCAAAAAATTAAAGAACAAAGAAACAAAACTCCAGTAAATCAATCAGTCATAAATCCAAATCCAAATAACCAAAATTTAAAAATTCTAATAATTCTAATTCTAATAATAAAATAAACAACATTTCTCCGGCCTTAAATCCAACAATTCAAAATTCATCCTATGCAGACATTGCAAAAAACAATTACTCTGCTTCTAATCATTCACCTTCAAATCCGATTCTGATTCTCTAGCAACACTTATTTTAGAATTTAAAAATATCTTCAATCAGCTTTTGCAACAGAACACCATAATAATAAATATGTTATCCACGTTAGTCAACAACAAAGCAATGGCAAAAATAATTAAAATTGCTGAATGGAATGCCAACGGTTTAATACCTCACAAAAATGAAGTAGAATGTTTTTTTAAAGTTAAACTTAATAGATATCTTATTAATCTCAGAAACTCACTTCACTGAAAAAAACTACTTTAAAATTTATAACTACACTACTTATAATTCAAATCACCCAAGTGGCAGGGCTCGCGGCGGTTCGGCTATATTAATCAAAAATAATATAAAGCATTTTGTTCTACCAAATATTTCTGATGATTTTCTACAAGCAACTCAAATTTCTGTTGAAACAAATTTATATAATTTTTGTGTTTCTGCTGTTTATTGTCCACCAAGATTCAAAATTTCTTGTGCTCAGTTTTCTTCATTTTTCTCTCAATTAGGTAATAAATTTATCATTGGTGGTGACTTTAATTGTAAACATATTGCCTGGGGTTCTAGACTGACTACAGCCAAAGGAAAGATTCTTCATGCAGCCATAGGGCAAAATAACCTCTCCTTTATTTCAACTTGCAGTCCAACTTATTGGCCTTCTGACCCTACTAAAGTTCCAGACCTTTTAGATTTTTTATTGTGAAAGGTATTGATCTTTCAAATCTCAATATTGAATCTAGTTACGATCTCTCTTCAGATCATTCTCCAATACTTGTGACGTTTAGCACATTTCCTACTCCAGTTATCAACAATCATATTCTACACAACAATCTTTCTAACTGGATTCAATTCAAATCCATACTTGATTCAAAATTATTTCCAAAATCTAGGCCTACAAGCGTTATTGATATAGAAAATAATATAGATTATTTTTCTGAGATTGTACGTGGAACAACCAAGCAGGTCACCCCGAACATTATTCCAAGAAATGATAATCTAATAATTCCGCAAGAGATTAAGAAGCTAATTGCACAGAAACGAAGAGCAAGACGAACCTGGCAACATTCTCATCTACCAACGGATAAGACATCGCTTAATCATCTCAATAACACGCTGAGGAAAAAAAATGAAAGAATGGAAGAATTGTACATTCAGGTCGTATATATTGCAGCTAAATAGGTACGATAATTCCATATGGAAACCAATCAGAAACAAAAGTAAACCCCTACAAACAAAACCTCCTCTGAAAATAACCAACAAAACGGATTCATTTGGGCAAAAAGCAACGAAGAAAAAGCGGAGGCATTTGCTGATCATCTAAGTAGCATTTTTAGCGCTCGAAATATTTCCCAGAATAATTTAATTAACAATTTCGTAAATCAACCCATACATTCTACACCGTTAGGACATTTTTCACCAAATGATGTCTTATGTGAAATAAAAAGGATAAAAATAGATCTTCGCCGGGTATGGATAAAATTACTCCAAAGATGTTAAAAGAATTGCCTACAAAAGGTATTTTATATATAACAAATTTTTCAACGCCATACTTCAATACAATTATTGGCCCACAGCGTGGAAGACTGCAGAAATTATTATGATCGCTAAACCAAACAAAAACCATCACACTGCTAGTTCATACCGTCCTATCAGTCTTTTATCGATATTATCGAAAATTTTAGAGAGACTTTTGTTGCAGAGATTGTCAGAAGATCATCCGAATGATAGTTGGATTCCTCACCATCAGTTTGGCTTCAGAAAAAATCACTCTACAATTCAACAATGCAACAGAACGGTGTCTCGTATTCTTGAAGCCATGAATAGAAAGGAACACAGCGTAGCCGTATTCTTAGATGTCAGTCAGGCTTTTGATAAGGTTTGGCACTCAGGACTCCTATATAAAATCAAAACAACTTTTCCAAACTACTTCAATATCTTAAGCTCATATTTGCTTAATAGAAAATTTAGAATCAAAATTAAAGATGTGACTTCGAGCATCAGAAATATAGAATGCGGGGTACCACAGGGCAGTGTGCTAAGCCCTGTACTTTATCTTCTTTTCACAAACGATATGCCCACAGATGATCTTCTAACCATATGCACTTACGCCGATGACATAGCAATTATTTCATGCAATTCCGATATTAGAACAGCAACTTGTCAGTTACAAAATTATTTATCTAGTCTCGAAAAATGGTTTTTAGATTGGAATATCAAAATCAATATCGAAAAATCTCAGCACATAATTGTTTCTCTAAAACATCACAACAGTCCACCTATCATCATGAACAATTCAATAATTCCACTATGCAATTCTGTTAAATATTTAGGCATGCACATTGATTCGAAATTGACATGGAGAACGCACATTGAATATAAAAAGAAACAAATCCAACTGAAAATAAAAGATTTTTACTGGCTTTTTGGGAGGAAATCTGAAATCTCTCTCGATAACAAGGTACTTTTGTATAAAACTATCATAGTGCCCATTTGGACTTATGGAATCGAACTATGGGGTTGCTCATGCAAATCTAACATAAACATCATTCAAAGGTGCCAGAATAAAATTCTGCGTATCCTACTAATGCGCCTTGGTATATTTCGAATTTTTGCCTACATAAGGATTTGAAAATCTCAACAGTCAACGAAATGATCAAGATTAGAAGTTCATCTTTCAACAACAAATTAATCCAGCATACAAATCCTACAATTCAAGCGATTCAGAGACCGATAAGAAGATTGAGCAAGAAATGGCCTTCCGATCTACCAAACACCTAGCCCAATGTCTGCACGCGTCCTGACGTAGTACGCGGCATACATCATCACGTCATCGTTCATTTATTTATTATTTTTGTATTACTGTTTTAATTTAATTTTATTTTAACTTTTTTCATTTTATATTCAATGTATTGCATTTTTGTGTTTTTTTGTATTTTTTTTTGCTCATATCAATTTTGTAAATAAGACATTAAAGTCTTGATTAACAAAAATAAATTGTAACAAAAAAAAAAAAAAAAAAAAAAAAAAAAAAAATATGGGTAAAAACCTACATAAATGTTTGCAATTTTGATATATACAAACATACAGCATTGAATTATAGGAATTGCTATGAAGCTTTTTTTTCTTGTCATGTTTTTATGAATGAAAAATTAAATTGTCATATTTATGACCTCTGCCATGAAAACTGTCTTCGATATTAGACTCTTCAACAATAGCGAAGTGTTTAAAATTTATTTCTATAAAATAATGTACAAATCCAAATTATACTTGTCATTGAATTTGTAATAAATTGCACTGGAATATGTTCATGTCACTCTGTATGTTTCAGCAACATACAATTTGTTGTCTTCAAACTCTGAGATAAATATTGAAGAGGCTTATCGCTTTCAAAATTAATATCAGAGCTTCGAAGAGCCATTTCTATATTGTTTGGCAACTCTTTAAATGTTTGTATGCTCCAACGCTATATGTATGATCAAATATTTTTTCTATTATCTTCACCTGT
This sequence comes from Ctenocephalides felis, assembly GCF_003426905.1. NCBI lineage: Eukaryota > Metazoa > Arthropoda > Insecta > Siphonaptera > Pulicidae > Ctenocephalides > Ctenocephalides felis. The sequence goes on along the minus strand of NW_020537649.1, from coordinate 314,451 downwards.
TCTTTTTTCTTAAGCAAAACTGTTTAACCTCCATATTATTTATACGTTCAATTATTTTCTCCTTTTTTATATAAAATTCTTGAGATTTGCTTACTTGTGAATCAACATGCCCTTCATATTCAAAACAAGAATATACCCATAATGGCCCAAGATTCTGAACGCAGTCTGTAAATGTAATAATTCGTGCACATTCATAGAACAGTACATTTGACCATATAAATTTTCAAACGATTTAACATACTTGTGTAAAAAGTCCACGAGCAACATCAAGTTGGAATAAAGATATTGTGTCTGAAAAAAAAATGGATATTGCAACCACTAACAACACATAATGATTGAAATATTGAGGTGCAAGAATTCCATGCAAAATAGGTAATGAGTAATGAAAAAAACACAATTTTAATTCTGATGACTTCCAGTGTACTAATTCTTTCACACTTCGTGCATCCGATGTACAAACTTAGGTGGTTTATAGATTTTAATCTTGCATCAATAACATTAATTACAGCATGTAAAGAAAAAGGTTTGTTTTTATATTCAGTATTAAAAAATATAGACAACATTTTTTTCACAATACCACCTTCAACACATGCATTCTGTCTATGGCCATTCCCATGACAAAATCAGGCATAATAAGCGAAAGTGCTGTTGAACCTTTTACCCACCCATGATTGGTGCATGTCGTGAAGCATTGTCAGCAAGAGATCTGCAGTTTCTAATGTCCTTCTCTCTATATTACCAGTGTATGGATATACATGAACATTACCGCCTGATTCTAATGTAAAATTTATTCCTGGGCAAAAGCAGTATGAGCAACCCAGGGGTGTAAACATAGAAAAAATACGTGTTACACGGTTTCAGTGTTTTCAACATTCAACAGATGGTGCTGGTGTGCTTCAAATTCAGCACACGCAGTTTAAAATACAGTTCTCTCTAGATATAGTACACGTAAATGACCAATTTTATATTTTTATGTATTGAAATATAATTTTTTTTAATGGAAAAAATGTTTAATTTTATATTATCATAGATTTTTTACAAGATATTTGTGATTTTGTTGAAAATATATTTGATACGCGTATATTTTGTTGTAATTTCATTTAATCAAATTAATCAGAAGTATCTTTTCTATATTATATATTCAAATAAATCTTATCTAGAATTGAACCTAATGGTAAATTTACGTGCTACAGTTGGTGGCGACATCTATTGAATGCTGAAAGAATTATAATTGATGTAACATCAAAGCGGCCGTGTTTGCCATCTATTTATACTTATTTATCTATGGAGCAACCATAGTACCCATTATGCTGCACAAAGTTCAAACATTCACTTCTAGCAGGCAAATCACAAGTGCCCAACAAAACAATACCCTTGACTGTTATATTAGTTTTTAGACTAGGTATGTAAATTTCAATACCATTGATGAGCTTTTTTAGATCATTAAAAACATGAAAAAAAATGATTCATATTAGGTTTTTATCTCCATACCAAAGCCCTAATAATAAAGTATTCTCCCTTTTTTGCGT
>NW_020537649.1:290889-311922 GCF_003426905.1 Ctenocephalides felis | reverse complement strand
GAAATTTATTATAAAACTTTGATCATGATAGAGGATATGTGTTTATTGATGGCGAATAAATATTATCATGTTTGGGCCTGACAGCACTAAACCGTTGTGTAAAGAGCATTTAACCATGAGTTAAGAAGGGAGCAACAGTATGATATTAAACATTGACCGAATAGTTCGCACAATGTTCCAAAGTTGAATGATCATCAAAGATTGTATATGATGATTGATACAATCTGTGACAGTGGAAGGAACTGAAGGTTTTTTTTTTCTTGATGCTCCTGGTGGTATTGGAAAACATTCCTGTTATCATTGCTATTGACAAAGATCAGATTGCAAAATGACGTAGCTCTAGCATTGGCATCATCAGGAATAGCAGCAACATTGTTAGAAGGTGGAGAATTGCACATTCAGCATTGAAGTTACCTCTTAATATGCAAATCAATGAACACCAGTTTGCAACATCAGAAAAACTAGCGCCATAGCCAAGATACTTCAACATGCACATTGATTATCTGGGGCGAATGTACAATGACCCACAGAGATCACTCGAAGCACTGATCAGAACATTGAAAGATTTACGTGACAATCAAAATATTTTTTGGTGGAGCAATGATTTTGTTGTCAGGTGATTTTCGCCAAATCTTCTTTAGTTTACCGCGATCAACTGTTGCTGACGACTACGACGAAGCCTAAAATCATCAAATTGGTGGCGTCATGTTAATAAACTCCAGTTATCCACGAACATGCGAGTGGTTTTGCAACAAGATGAAACAGCAACAAGTGTTTTTCAAAGCAGTTACTAAATATTGAAATGGTAATGTCGCAGTTGATGCATCGAACGGTTAATAACATTTCCCGCAGATTTTTGCAACTTCACAAAAACACAAGGAGGAGCTTATTCAATGCGTATTTCCAGATATAAACCAACAATTTCACGATCTCAATTGACTGAGCGAACGAGCAATAAAGGCGACGAAAAACAAAGATGTCGATGATCTCAATGCAACAATACAAGGTTTACTTCCAGGGCAGTGGTGTTGTGCTAAATTTTTTTTGCCGGAACGCTAAAATTTAAAATCCGGTTCAAAAAATTTGATATATTTCGATAAGAGCTCACAAATCTAATATATTGACTTCTTATATAATTAACTCTATTATATACAGCTAGTCTATACATTAAATTGTACAGTATGAGGGAATCATTGAGTACATAATTTATATTCTTTAATAACATTAATTATATTTATTGTGGTATTATTTGTATTCATTAATACTTACAGGTATTTATTATGATATAAAAGTACTCAAAATTTATTACAATACTTTATAAGACTTAACCTAATAATATGATAGATAACCTATTACCTATCATACTATTATTCTATCATACCGTGAGATACCTATACCTTCATTAACTTATTACATACCTACATACCTTTTACTTCTTATAAATACTACTGTCTAATTTATATATTCACCTATATTATATAGGTTTACCTTACGACCTATGTATTATTGTATACTATTGTATACTATATTATTGTATATCATATATAGATATCTATTATCTATCATACCGTGAGATACCTATACCGTCATTAACTTATTATATACCTACATACCTTTTAATTCTTATAAATAATACTGTCTAATTTATATATTCACCTATATTATATAGGTTTACCTTACGGCCTATGTATTTTTTTTATTATCTCTACCTATCTATTTCTGTCTATACCGGGATTTGAACCCGAGACCTCCGCGCGCCTTAACCACTACCCTATTGGGTATCCCCACCAATAATATAATATGGGACGCACTGTTATTACCGCGAGTCATTTTCTAATTAATTAGGTAATTAATACTAAGGTGGCGCGACGACACGCGAAAAAAGTCGGTTGATTGTAGCGTTACGGTGGTGTAGTGGCTAAGGTCGCCGCGTTTCACGCGGCGGACCCGGGTTCGATTCTCGGTAGGGTTAATGTAGCGTGTAAGAGAAATTATAGCTAATAGGATATATAGTAGATATAGGTTAGGTGTATTCGGTATACAATGTAGGGATTTGAGATTATATGATGAAATATAGCGTATGGTATAGATGTAAGGCGTGTAGTATAGATGTAAGGCGTGTAGTATAGAATGCAACGTATAGGCATACGTAAGGCTATAAAAATACACGAATAAGAACCTATGATGTAGGTGTTAGCGTATAAAAAATGCGAATGAATATAAGATTTAATTTTATTAATTAATTTAATTAATTAATTTAATAAATATTATTTTTTCTATAAGAATTTTTATCTCGGTATTAAATATCTAAAATATCCAAAATACCCGTTAAGGCATCGATTACACCTTACTGCTGCCTTTGCCGTTATCACTTCATGGAAAATTAATTACTGCACTTTTAAACGATTGTGTGCATTGTGCGACAATAACATAAAACTATAAATTTATTAAATGTTTGAGTAACTTGTGCGAGCTGATTTTCTTAAGATGTTCTTAGTCTCGCAACTTACTGAATTCTAAAAATTCTAAATTTAAAAATATAACATAAAAATTATTATACCTCTGTCTAGAAGGGATGGCAATTTATAAATATACAGACTAATACATACAGAATTTGGAATTTTTCTATAATCCATAATATTGAGAATGTTTGCATTAGACCTAAAAAGGGATGCTTATTTACCTAAGCTATGGAAATATATATGGTAATATTATATGATTTGCACATGCATCCTGTGCTCACTTAAACTAAACAATGATCATAATATATTTAACGAATTTTTAACAGTATTTACAAATTACATTCAAATCACCCAAAGCAAGTGGGTTAAATTCGTGTAATTTTTTAATTTGCCTCCCCCATTTGAATTTAAAAATGGATTTTTCTGTGGGGCGTGTGCCCCACGTTGGGAATTACTAGTCTAGGAAAACAATTTTTCAATCTACTACCAGGTTAATCAATAATTGAGTGATCATCAATTCCACAGCACCTTCATCAGATTTTTAAAAGATCAAAGTTTCTATGAATATGCACAAATCTCAAATTGTAGGCCGAAATTTAGACAATAAGTCTATTGAAATATCAGGGTAACTCTTTTGCTATAAATTGTCAACTAATTTACCAATGAATAAATGTCAATAAAACAATGATTAAAAAAAATTACCAATAAATGTTGGATTGTAAAAATGCCTTAGATGGCAAAAAATTCATCCAATTATTGAAATATTACATTTTTTTGCAGTTCTTATGCTTTTGTATTTATAGAATTGCTTTTTTCGCTATAATCAATTTCCATTATATGAATGTCTTAAATTATTTATTTTATTCGACTAACGCCCGCTATGTCCGAAACAAGTCCAACTTATATCCGAAATAATCGGGCATCAGACACTTTTCGGTCTTAAAGTAACATATGTGAAATTTGAAATACACTACTGTACTGTAATTAATATTTCAATTCATACACCTCAATTTGTAACTAAATTAAAAACGACTTTGATAAGTAGTGTTGTGCTAATATTTTTTGTCAGAACGCTAAAATTTAAAAACTGGTTTATAAACCGTTTCAAAAACCGGTTCTCATGTTTTTTCCGGTTCCGTTCGAAAAGGAAAGAAACAAAAATTATTACAAAACCCATTGTGTGCACATATATGTATGTTTATTTCAATAATAAGAACATTTAATAAAAATTAGTTGAATAATAATTTATAAAATTTACTTATTAAATCATTTTCTGTATGTAGCGATTTTTTATATTTTTTCTTGCCGGAACGCGTTCCTTCCCAAAAATGATTTGCCGGAACGACGTTCCGGCGCGTTCCGGCTCGACAACACCACTGTTCCAGGGGAATGCTTTACTTATAAATCTGTAGACACCGCTACAAATCAGGATGACATACTCAACTATCCTACAGAATTTCTAAATTCTTTAGAATTGCCTAGGCTGCCACCACATAATTTACAATTGAAAGTAGGATCAGTTGTCATCATGCTACGTAATTTAAATCAGCCCATACTATGCAATGGAACAAGATTGGTTGTGAAAAAGCTAATGAATAATGTAATTGTGGCAAAAATCATTAAAGGAAAATACAAGGGACAAAATGTATTAATTCCGCGAATTCCTATGATCCCAACGGATTTACCATTTGATTTCAGGCATTTACAATTTCCAATAGCCTCGCTTTTGCAATGAGCATAAATAAATCGCAAGGACAGTCGCTGCAGGTTTGCGGTATCAACTTAGAGTTTCCATGTTTCGCACACGGCTAATTATACGTTGCATTTACGCACCGCAAAAAAAGACCAAAAATATTGTCAACAAAAAAGCTTTATATTGATTGCAAAACATTCGATTCATAAGCAAATGTATAAAATATTTTATATATGAAATATAAAAAAATAGGTATTTTTGAGAATAAAAATATAGTATATATGAAAGCTTCGCATTAATTCTATTCATAACCAAATGTGTTAATTATTTCATATACAAGTTTTAATTAAATTTTATTAATGATTATTTATGTGATACGAGGTTCACCGGGTCAGCTAGTTATAGATAAAATCATTTGACACGTATTTCAGGATTTTGCCGGTAAAAATTTTTTTCGTTGATATTTACGATTGAAATATTGTCGATTTTCTCAATTTTTATGAACTTCCTCTGCATTATGTTAATTATCATCAGTTGTGTTGATCAGATCAGTATTGTTTTTTTATTATATTCATTATAAACTCGACTTTGAAGTAATTTAAAAAAATAATGTTTTTGCAAATATTTTAACAATAATAACAATTGATTGTTTACATTGGTTTTACATACGGGCGCCCCAACTTAAATCGATTTCGTAAAAAATCATATTGTTTCTTGTTTTATCTACTACAAAACTGTTTTTACAATTCTTAGGTACAAAATTTCAACACATTTCGTAGTATCACAAATCACAATACATAAACTCAAATATGATGACAGTATAGCATGGATGCGTGAATATGTAATAATACTTTCACAGCATAATTTATAATGAAGCTGAAATTTTGCATATCAATAATTTAAATATGATATAATATATATATATATATATATATATATATATATATATATATATAAATATATATATATATATATAAGTATATATATAAGTATATATATATATATATATGTATATATATAATATAATATATTATATATTATATATTATATATAAAATATAATAAAAGAAAAATCGTAAAAGCTTTTACATATATTAATAATAATGAAATATAATAAAATAAAACATTTTGAAATAATAAAATTTAATAAGTATTTACATTTAAATTACTTTTTAGCACATTCATAATCGATTATTTTGAATATTTATTTTTTACTCTAATTCATATTCATTTATTGGTAAACCTACATAAATGTTTCTGCCCATTTTTATATATACAAACATACAGCATTGAACTTATAGGAATTGCTATGAAGCTTTTTTTTCTTGTACATGTTTTTATGAATGAATAATTAAAATTGTCATATTTATGACCTCTGCCATGAAAACTGTCTTCGATATTAGACTCTTCAACAATAGCGAAGTGTTTAAAATTTATTTCTATAAAATAATGTACAAATCCAATATTATACTTGTCATTGAATTTGTAATAAATTGCACTGGAATATGTTTTCATGTCACTCTTGTATGTTTCAGCAACATACAATTTGTTGTTCTTCAAAACTCTGAGATAATATTGAAGAGGCTTATCGCTTTCAAAATTAATATCAGAGCTTCGAAGAGCCATTTCTATATTGTTTGGCAACTCTTTAAATGTTTTGTATGCTCCAACGCTATATGTATGATCAAATATTTTTTCTATTATCTTCACCTGTTTCTTTTTTCTTAAGCAAAACTGTTTAACCTCCATATTATTTATACGTTCAATTATTTTCTCCTTTTTTATATAAAATTCTTGAGATTTGCTTACTTGTGAATCAACATGCCCTGTTCCGTGTATTAATTTTAATATTTGACCATTTATATCTTCATATTCAAAACAAGAATATACCCATAATGGCCCAAGATTCTGAACGCAGTCTGGTAAATGTAATAATTCGTGCACATTCATAGAACAGTACATTTGACCATATAAATTTTCAAACGATTTAACATACTTGTGTAAAAAGTCACGGGCAACATCAAGTTGGAATAAAGATATTGTGTCTGAATAAAAAATGGATATTGCAACCACTAACAACACATAATGATTGAAATATTGAGGTGCAAGAATTCCATGCAAAATAGGTAATGAGTAATGAAAAAAACACAATTTTAATTCTGATGACTTCCAGTGTACTAATTCTGTCACACTTCGTGGCATCCGATGTACAAACTTAGGTGGTTTTATAGATTTTAATCTTGCATCAATAACATTAATTACAGCATGTAAAGAAAAAGGTTTGTTTTTATATTCAGTATTAAAAAATATAGACAACATTTTTTTCACAATACCACCTTCAACACAATGCATTCTGTCTATGGCCATTCCCATGACAAAATCAGGCATAATAAGCGAAAGTGCTGTTGAACCTTTTACACCCATGATTGGTGCATGTCGTGAAGCATTGTCAGCAAGAGATCTGCAAGTTTCTAATGTCCTTCTCTCTATATTACCAGTGTATGGATATACATGAACATTACCGCCTGATTCTAATGTAAAATTTATTCCTGGGCAAAAGCAGTATGAGCAACCCATGGGGTGTAAACATAGAACAAATACGTGTTACACGGTTTCAGTGTTTTCAACATTCAACAGATGGTGCTGGTGTGCTTCAAATTCAGCACACACAGTTTAAAATACAGTCTCTCTAGATATAGTACACGTAAATGACCAATTTTATATTTTTTATGTATTGAAATATATATTTTTTTTAATGGAAAAAATGTTTAATTTTATCTTATCATAGATTTTTTACAAGATATTTGTGATTTTGTTGAAAATATATTTGATACGCGTATATTTTGTTGTAATTTCATTTAATCAAATTAATCAGAAGTATCTTTTCTATATTATATATTCAAATAAATCTTATCTAGAATTGAACCTAATGGTAAATTTACGTGCTACAGTTGGTGGCGACATCTATTGAATGCTGAAAGAATTATAATTGATGTAACATCAAAGCGGCCGTGTTTGCCATCTATTTATACTTATTTATCTATGGAGCAACCATAGTACCCATTATGCTGCACAAAGTTCAAACATTCACTTCTAGCAGGCAAATCACAAGTGCCCAACAAAACAATACCCTTGACTGTTATATTAGTTTTTAGACTAGGTATGTAAATTTCAATACCATTGATGAGCTTTTTTAGATCATTAAAACACATGAAAAAAAATGATTCATATTAGGTTTTTTATCTCCATACCAAAGCCCTAATAATAAAGTATTCTCCCTTTTTTGCGTTCCTCAATAGGCAACTCATTTATTGTTAAATATATAGGCCATGCACTGGTTTTTGATGATTTGAACTCAGGTATTCCGTCTGTATACAAAGTAAATGAAATATTGGCTGAGCTAGCAAAAAACCATTTTCTATGTATTTACGGTATAAAACACCATCGTGGACATCGGATATGCTATCTGTATTACTTAACCGCTTTTTATGTAAATCCTGTAACTTTGAAAAGAAGACATTTCTTTTGTACATATCTTTCAAGTGCTCAAGGAAAGGTAGTTGAATGAAATATGGGTTCCTTTTTTGAAGACATGATGGACAAATGCTGTAAGGCTTTGGCTGCACTCGACCACAGAAATAGCAATAATGATGTTTAATAAATTCGGAGTGATCCAAAGAAAAATATTTTTTAAATTTATAGAGACTATTTTTAACAAACCTACTTTTCAAACAATGCATATTAATGACAGAAATTATGTCAGCTACGCACTCTTGTGTAACATTGTGCCGTAGAAAAATCATTAATATGAGGAACATGCTGTCCGATACTGTAAGTGGAGCTCCTACATAAACCAATTCATCAGAATAGACTTCTTCCTGTTTGAGTTGTTCTTCTTCAGAATCACCTTCCTCTTCAAACTCACGTTCCGTTAATAAATTAACTCCATTCCCACTTTGTGTATTATCAAAAACATCATTTTCAATAAAGAGATTTCTATCATAACCTACAGCATTGTCGCTATAAAGTATAATAGAAAAATTAATGTATGTCACAAAAATGCAATATATATTTGACTATACAATTAAAAATTGAAATGTACGAGCTTACCGTGCGTGAGTTGAATTATTTTCAACAAAATTTGTAGAAATTCTATTACAACGAGGATCATTACGAATAGATTCAACAATTTGAATAGTATTTATCTCGTTTCTGCCGAGATCCAACTGTATCAAGTAATTTTCTTGGTATCATTTTACAGCTTAAATTATATATATATATATATATATATATATATATATATATATATATATATATATATATATATATATACACATATATATATATATAACAAACCAAACGCTCAAATAACAAAAATTACCAGTGGAAAACTTTATATTTAACGTACTCGTTCAACATATTGTAACGACAATTGGTATTGTCGTCAAAAGGGTTGCATAACCACCAGTGCAATGGGACTCCCCCACCTACGTCTACTAGGGTGCCTGCAATATAAGGTCTAGTCTGGGGTTGAAATGTCAGCATTAAGAATTGTATCATCCTCTGAGGAGGTCAGTGGGTCCACGCGCCAGGCGCTGGACCCGCTTTGTGTATAGTGGTGTGTGTGTTGTGCCAGGAGAGGAGAACCCGTTCCAGCAAAGGTCAGATGTAATATTGTTTTATTAGGCTATTCCCTCCGTCGGTATCCGTTATAAGTTATCCGTTTAATATACTCCTTTATAGCTGTAATACTATACTCCGCTAGTATAGTAATTAATAATAATCTATCAGTACGTTGGAGTTTAAGTATAGAACATGGCTGTGCGTAGGCACAGCCATGCCCGCAGATCTGTAATAATAATTAAATAAGATAAAAATACATTCTGTTTCATTCGCGTAGTTAGTTGGCTTTCCCACAGGTAATTACAGGGTGGTTATAGAAGTCGGGTTTAGGAGTTGGTGTAACCCTTTCTTAATGGGAATGCAACGCTATGATGTAATATTTGGTAGTCGTTGCATATCCCCTAAGAAAGGGGAGTATCAACACAATTCGTCACAATGGAGGTAGCGCATTCGATTCCCCATAAACCCCCCTCACAAATTTTTAATATTTAATTAATTTTAAGTAATTATTAATTAATTTTTATTAAAAGCTAGGCGAGTCGCTCCACTAGTTGCGCTTCCGTTCTATGTAAATATTTAAAAAAAGTTGTTTGTAGTTAGACTACGTTTTTTGGTAAATTTAGTAAATCTAAAATTTGAATATTGCGTGAATAATGTGGTAATTATAATTGTATTTTCCACGTGTATTACTATTTGTGTTTATCTGTGCATTTTCATTTTTATTGTGTACTTTTCTCGGTGACGTGGTAGTTTTAATTTTAGTAGAATTTTACTACATTGAAAATATAAGTGATTTTTATTTGTTTAATACGTTTTGAGTATAGAATTTTAATAAAGGTATAATTTAATTTAATTGTTCAAATTTATTCTTTTGGAGACGGGCTGTTTCGATATGTCTCTTATAATTATTACCTAATATTGGTTAAGATTAGTTTTAAAAAGTAAATAAAATTATTGAATTTAAAGTTATTTAATTTATTTAAAATTATTAAACTTATATTTATTGAACCTATTTAAGTTTATAATATTACGAAAAATGTTAAAAGTATTAATTTTATTTTAAAATCAGATTTAATTTAATTGTTGTGTGTGTTCGTTCTATTTTTTTTCACTGAATATAATATTACAAAAAATGTAGTTAATTTTATTTTAAAATTGGAGTTATTTTAATTGTTGCGTTCGTTTCATTTTGTTCCCCCTGAATATATAAAAAAAGCTCAGTCAATTATTCATAACAATTTCAATTTCTGTAAAGTCATATATAATTCGTCAGTTTTTGAGTCGTTTCAAGTGTTTTGTTTTGATAGTCTAGCTCGAAAGATTTTAAACACATTGCCACGCAAAATATATTGCGTTTTCTTCGTATACTCAAATTTCGTACATTTGACCTAATGCCACACACATATCGTTTTTTTTTCTGTCTTCGAAAACAGATATTAATAGCTAACAGATATTAATAGCTCAATATTTTGTTTCACTAATCTCTAGTATTTTGCCGTTGACATATTTATTCAAAGACTATAAATATATTGCCCTGTGTCCTTTTTTTTCCGCTAGTGACACTCAAAAATTTTGACCTGTGAAGAAATTAGGGTCGCTAGAAATTACAGCCGCTAGGCGCCGGTCGACGGTCAAGCGAAACAGCCCTCTAAATGTGTTTTTTTTTTTACACAATGTCTGGCGCCATGGGATACTAATAATATTTCATACGCAAAAACTTTCACTTTTTGGTAGATTTTTTTTTTCTTTAAAATAGATCATATGTTTATAATTAATAACAGCACAGATAACCGCAAATAGTATTGAGTTGTTTTTATTATTATTATTATTATTATTTTTGATTGTCGTGTTGTTTGTGTTTCGTTAATCTTGTTCGCGATGTTTGATGAGCCCTGTAATTACATAGTTTTTTAGAAAGGATTTGCGAATGAGACAGAATTACTTAGATTAGACAATGGTATAGTCAGAATAATACATAATTGATTATGCCAGTAAGATTGATACTTTTTATTATTTTTCTAGTTTGTATCTTCTCAATAAGTTAGGAAGATTTTCATATTTTTTAGTTAAGATTTTATTAGGTATAGGATTAGTTAAAATATTACATAAGTTATTAGGCTAGTAAAGATTGATTTTTTTCTCTCGTTATTTGTACTTTCTTAATAAGTAGTAACATTTTAGTTAGGATTTTGATAGGTTTAGGATAATTAGGATTAGTTTTGTTTTATATAATTTGAATATGGGTTTTATAATCCAACATTGGCATAAGTTTTGTTTTTTTTATCATTGAAAGTAAAATTAATTGAGTTTTGTATCGTCGAGAAATAACCAAAGAGTTAGCAAATATTTTTAAAAAATAGAGTATGTTTGTTTGCTTAACTTTTCATGTGTTTTTATTGTTGTTCACGGAGGGAATAGTAGTTAGCATGTCTATGATTTGAAAATGAAGTGAATTTTCGAGGAAACGCGCGGTAACAAGGGGCGCAAAGGCGGCGTATGTGGAAAAAAAATTGCGTAGAGAACGCAAAGAGTTTTAAAAAAATGTATTAGCAGGCAGAAAGTGCCGAACGAACACGTTAATGTTATTTTCGAGTTTATGGTATTTTTTTTTCTTTTAATTGTTACATCATAGACATGCTAATTGTATCTGACCAGCTGGAGGGTTGTGTAATTCATTTGTATTATGTAATTGGTTTGTAGTATTAGTATGTTTTTTATTCGTTTTTTTTTCTATATTGTAATGTCGTGTATTTTCGTGTTTTTTCAGTAGGGTGATGCAATAATGAATTTAGTTTTACCGGTTTTAATATTGTACTTTTCTATTTTTTTTATTCTTTCGGTTTTTTTTTCTTATGCGTATTAATGGCGTTCTCATTCCCGCCGGAACGTCATTGCTTAGTGCTCAATTCGCGGCTTCATCTATTTGATCTTATTTAATTATTAATAATAGGATACGACTTTTCACCATAATTCATAATGGCAGCTAAGGCGATCAGTTCGACCGACGTATTATGTGGCTTGGAAACCAAAGGCCTAGAAAACCTTGGTTAAATAGAGCGGGTGGGCAGGTGACATTTCCCTTCGAAAAGTTGTATTTCTACGAACACAGAGGCAATTGCAAAGGTAGAACCCGGATTTGCAATATACGTAGCTGTAGTTCGGCAATTAGATGAACGTTCATGTATTGTTCGGAATGATGAGTGAACGGCTAAAGGCATTTTTTTCGCTTTCTTTTCTTTTTCGCTTTTTACTAACTATATTTTTTTTCTCGTTGATCATACTAATTTCTTTTTTTATACTAAGTTTTGTGTTGCATTTTACTGACGTTAATATTTTACTATTTCATAATAAATTAGTTTTATATCATACGCGTAACTTCGTTACTTTTACTGTTTTTTTATCCTACTTATCATTTTTGCATTGGCCCTTTGTTCGCCATTTTTAATATACTAGAATTTTATCGTTATGTCGTTTTTTTTTCACCGCGCGTCGCGAAAGGTTTTGTTTGGTTTACGGATAGAGCTTATGGCCTATGTTACAAGGCGTTGAAGGTAATGAGAGTATTGAGGGCAATTGTTAGTTGAAAAATTGAATATGTTAAGGTGCCCAAATCGTTTATGTATTATTTCCGTCGTATAGTTTTTTGTTCACTGATAATGTTACCGTAAATCAAAGCAAACGAACGTTTGTAGTGTATTACCGCGTTTATACCGTCGGCGGTTTGTTTAATTTTCGTGACGCCCTTTTATATGGACATATTACGATTTTATTTTCATTGAAAATACTTTAATTCTGTCTCGTCAATAGTTATTGGCTCGTGTTTTTGACCGCCCAATCCAGATTAAGGGATCCGATATGGCAAATAAAAATAATGATGAATAATGAAGGAATAATCGAAATAAGCAAGAATGGGTATTTTCAGATAAGGTGAAGTTGATATTTGGAATCAAGGTTAATTATACTTATATAAATAGATTTATAAATTTATGGATCGCGTCGTAGCCTTTACCATCTTTTTTAATTATTTATTTTTAATTTTTTTTTTCTTTATTTTTACTTTTTTATAAGAATAGCCCGTAGACAGCCCGGCTACCGAGCGACGTAGCGCTAAGTCGTGGAGGGCCGAGGCATGCGATAAGGCACTCGCGGTAAAATAGTTGGACTCGAGTCGCGAACGAGTACTACAAAATATCGTGAGAGCTCAACAAAAATGCCAAATTTTATAGTAGGCCAGTGGGTGTTAGGGAACACCGAAGTTCGTAGATAAGGCCAATCAGACTAACCACAACATCCATGGCACGGGCCTTATAAAATAGTTGATAAATTTTCAGACCTTAATTATAAGATTGAGCATAAAGTTAGAAATAGTTGCAGAATAGGTCCACGTTAGCAGAATAAAAAAAAATATTTTGGTCGCGAACCAAGCCACTAAAAATATTTCTCTCACTTCTATTTTCGTTTTTTTTTTATTAATATATATAGGTACTTATATATAGATGTACATATGTAAATAATTAAATATAATTATAGTAATAGGTTTAATTTTAAGATTCCCCCCCCACTTTAGATAAGTCGTAAAAATTAAGTGTTAGAATATAAGAAGACATATAAGGAAGCTATATTGGGATTTTTGGTTGTTGAGTATAGGTTAGTTGCAACAAGATGTTATAAATATAAGTTTGCAGGCTTATATCGGGACGCCATATCGGATTTACGCTTTTGTTTTATGGTTATATATATGAGTTGAAAGCTGGGCCCAGTAGTCCACGAGCGAGGACCATTGAGATGTCCGAATCGATGGACGCGTACGG
This sequence comes from Ctenocephalides felis, assembly GCF_003426905.1. Classification (NCBI taxonomy): domain Eukaryota; kingdom Metazoa; phylum Arthropoda; class Insecta; order Siphonaptera; family Pulicidae; genus Ctenocephalides; species Ctenocephalides felis. Next base: position 298,334 of record NW_020537649.1, on the reverse strand, counting down.
TTTCAATCGGGGAAACCGCCCTTAATCAACCCCGCAGCCGTCGAATTATTATGTGAATTATGATGTATTATGTTGAAATTTTTTGGGAAGGTACCTTCAGCGAAGACCGGGATGGCGACATAGGTCGCAGCACGCCATCTCCCGTCAAGGGGGCAATTTGGGGTACTTTTGTGCCGGGCTGAGGAACCCCAGGTGTGTCCCGCTTACATAAGTGTTAAGTGTAAGTGCCATTTGTTTTTGGGTGGGCATAGACGGTCGGTCTAGAGATATTATTATTGGTATGGGGCTCTGCGGGGGGAGCAAGAAGGAAAACTAGATCCTAGCCCCAATCTGTGGTCTTGTATTTGGGGGGCAATTACACCAGTAGAGGCTGAATTACGGTAAACGTCGCGTCCGTAAAAGTAAACTAGATATTTAAATAATTGAATTTTGTAAATTGATGTGTATTTTTGTTTCTTGTTTATTGTCATATTAGTTTTGTTTTTTTTCTCAAAGTTTTTCCGCGCGTTACGCAGTAAAAGATTGTTCATATCATCGGGCTCATGGTTTCTGGCGAACTAATTTTTAATTCGGGCTACGGTTATCCCATTACTAATACTACAACCAAGAAAATAGGTGACAGCACACGCACATAGGATAAGTCGGCGTTTCAAGGAAACGTGTTACGAAAAAATGGTACGAAAAACGACTATACGTCGAGTATTTTCTTTATGACGTTTGTGTTCTGTGCTAGTATGTCTCTTTATAACTACTTTTTTTTTCTAAGTCTTGTATATAACTACTGTTTTTTTTTAAGTTTTGCTGAGTACCGTTTTTCCTAACACGGTTTCTTTGAGAACGAAATAGGGTAAGATAGTTTTAAGCAAACGGACTTATTTTTGGTATTGTAATTTTTGTGTTACCGAAGGATTTTGTTTTTGTTTTTTTTTTGTATTGATGATGTTGATGTATTCTTTATCAGACCTGTGTATATATAAGTTTATGTTTACTAGCTGCTACGTGTTTTGAGTTTGTAAACAAAGGGGGAATAGCTTACCAGGATTCTAGGAATATCTGACCGGAACTACAACGCCTTAAGGATGGCCAGCACTCAACCACAACTACAATCGTCGTCTAGCAGTCAAGGCTCACACTTGAGCAAAGCCAACCAAGTTAAACTAGCCAACCCAAAGACGAGGACCAAAGTTCAAAACAGGACCCTAGGAATAACACCGGAACAACCCGAAAAAAACAGGAGAGGGTAATAATTTCAACTTTGGATTTAAGAGCCGAGGCCGGCTCTAGTGTGACAGGGGGGCGTGTAACGACAATTGGTATTGTCGTCAAAAGGGTTGCATAACCACCAGTGCAATGGGACTCCCCCACCTACGTCTACTAGGGTGCCTGCAATATAAGGTCTAGTCTGGGGTTGAAATGTCAGCATTAAGAATTGTATCATCCTCTGAGGAGGTCAGTGGGTCCACGCGCCAGGCGCTGGACCCGCTTTTTGTATAGTGGTGGTGTTGCATATCCCCTAAGAAAGGGGAGTATCAACACAATTCGTCACAATATAGAGATAGTCCAATAGAGACAACTTAACTACGAAGTGAGACCGAAATATGACGAAAATGATCGAACGAAGCATTACTCATCGCTTAGCGGCCTAAGCTCTATCGTGTTTGTGTTTATTATTTCCACGTGTTTATCGTTCGCTCTTCGTTGTTCTCAAGATTTTACTCAAGATATTTTTATATATATATATTTTATATATAATTATAAAATATGGCAAGAACCATGAACGCATTAGTGTTGTGGATTGAATCGGGTACTTCGGACATTATGCCTTTGAAGGGTATATGTCCGAAAGATAGATATGTTGGTGCCATTACAGAATTATCGTGGAAGAAAACAGAATATTATGACGCCGGTCGAGGAAAAGCGAAAGTGCTAGCTATCAGCGGTATGTATCATCATTTCTTCTCTGATAAAATGTAATTTAATTGTTTTTAAAAGAAATATTGAATTTTAGAAGATACTGAGCACTTAAACTCGTTGACCGTAACGGTGGACGGTCGCTTGGATGTTCCTCCAAACAAAGATTTAGTTGAGGAAGTGATTCAAGAAAATTTTGGTATACAAGAAAACAAGAAGAAAATACAGTTGGCGTGCATTAATAATAAAAAGAATATGGACGCAGGCTTACGAACGGAGCCAACTATCTTTGATAATAATGTGTTTGATAATAACGAGGACATGATTTTTGTTGTGGAAGAAAATCCATCTGAAGCAGTTGGGTCTCCAGCAGATGTGTGCAGTGATTCAGAAATTTCTACTGAATTCTCTGAGGAGCACATCAAATCACTTGCAATGGCGTATCCAGTGAAAGGTATACTATAATATAATAGCAATAATGTTCTCTAATGTAGAGTTATTCTAATGTGTTTATACATATTCATATTCGATTAGTTATCAAGGAAGACATAAAAAAACACGAGCTTTGGGGAGCCGTACTGAAGTATGCTTATAGGCTTCAGAGCAAGAAAGATGAAGATGAGACACACGATTATTTTAAGGTAATTAATAACATTATTATATTACTTATCATCTTACAGAGTGGATTTCAATATCTAGATAAATTAGATATTATTTTTAGAAAATTAAATAATTTAAATGTGATGATTAATATTTGATAGCTATCGATTCAAAAGATTTCAAGAGTACCTAAACTGTTGGTTCACATAATGAACATAATAAATTCTCATCTCTTTTATATGTATAAGCAAATCATTTGTTTTTTCTATTAATATAGGTTCCCGAACACTTTTACCCACCTGGTGATAACATGGTAAATAAATAAATAAACTTAATTTGAAATAATATCTTTTGAAAGATATCACAATACCCAAGCTAATATCCAATATTTCAGGAGGAACTATCACCAGGGTGTGGTTTTTATCTACCAAAAACAAGAAAGTTATACATTGAGCATGTGTCGGAGAGTGCTATGGGACACGAATGGACCAGTGTAGTGCGAAAAGCTTTATTGTGTGTGTATGGCAAAGAGCTACGCCATTTCTCGGCTACTGGCTCTAGAAGTAAGCGGCCAGCCATAGACCGAAAGTTATTTCGAGGATTATTAGGTACACTTTTGTCTACATTAAATTGATATTACTATTATCTAAAAATTTGAAAAACTATAACACTTATATTAAAGAACTGCATTTTATCATGATATGTTTCCATATTTAACGATAATAATGCTTATAGTAATAATATACAGATATGTATATGTATGTGTGGATATTATTAATATATTTATTCTTTTTTTTTCTAGATTGGTGTAATAAATTGAGCAAAACTATAATTCAAACAAAATTACTTATTCAATATATTAACAAATGTTGCTCCAATAAAAGATTAAAAAATAAATAAAAAATAAAACATGTTTTATTATTAGTATTTTTATGTATATATATATATATATATATATTTGTATATATATAATATTTCAGAATAGAAAGCAACCTTACTAAATATATATATATATATAGATATATATATATATATAAATATGTATATATATAACACTAAATATATATATTATATATATATAAATATGTATATATATAACACTAAATATATATATTATATATATATATATATATATATATATATATATATATAAATATTAAATTTTTTATAATTTTGATGTTGAAATATGTGATATTCAGTTTTCAGAGCAATACATTGTGCATTGTGAACATTTATAATATGAAATAATTAGGATTGTGCATTGTGAACAATTATAATATGAAATAATTAGGATTAATTCAATTACATGTAAGTTCATACCATATCACTTCTTATATATTAGTTTTATTTAATAATTTCTATCCGTTCTTTCAAACTAGAGTCCACTGAAGATGACACAAAACAATGTGTCGAAACGTATGGAAAAAATAAAAATGTTTTAAAGTCATACAAATTTTTTAATTGATGTATTGCCCTGAAAACTGAATATCATATATATATATATATATATATATATATATATATATTTAGTAAGTGTATATATATATATATATATATATATATATATATATCTTATATATAAAAATGGATCGCAAAATGTGTTGGTAAGCGCATAACTCAACAACGCCTGGACCAATTTGGCAAATTCTTTTTTTTAAATGTTCGTTGAAGTCCAAGGATGGTTGTTACGGCGAGGATGGTTGTAAAAAAACAATGATCTATGCCATGACATTTTGTGTAGTTTTTGATAATCTAATTTTGAATATATCTATATAAACATAGAAATATCTTTCTATTAATCAAGCTATATTAGCAGCCAAAAACATTGATGTAAATTAATTAAATTTCAAATTCAAGAACAAATTACAGGCGAATCAGTTGATTCGGCAACTAACCAAGATGATCCACCGGAGTTTTTAAACTCGCTGGATTTGCTAGGATTGTCACCTCACAATCTTCAATTAAAGGTTGGATCGGCAATTATAATGTTGCGAAATATCGACCAACTATATTCAAAAGATAGTATAAAGCAAAAGATGTTCTCGCACCATGCATCCCAATGTGTTTCAAGTGCGTTTATGGTATCATTAAGTGTTTGTGGTATTAATTTAGAAAACCCATGTTTCTCACATGGAAAATTGTATGTTGTTTGTTCCCGTATTGAAAAACCATCAGATTTGTTTGTCTATGCGCCAGGTAATCAAACAAAAAATCGTTTATCACAAAGCACTACAATGAAAATTGAACTGATTTTTGAATTATGATTTACATTATTAAAATTACTTACTTTTAAATGCTTATAGTGTTTTATTTGATTATTCTTAATTCACACCGAATTATTACCAGGGTGACGGTTCTGTTCAGGATAATTTTTTAGAAATAGAAAAAAGGTAGGCACAAAACAACGCCACATTACATTTTTTTTTGACAGGACGGAGTCTGTCGGGCCGGCTAGTATATATATAATATATATACTAGCCGGCCCGACAGACTCCGTCCTGGTGTGGTCCTTAAAATGGTCATTTTCGAATTTCCTTGCTCCCAGGGGCTCAAATGGTTCCGAATAGATAAAAAACAATTCTCTGAAAGTTTTAGCTCTTAATATTAACGTTTAGATAGAGCGCAATTCAATCGAAGTTTGTATGGAAAGAGCATGAAAAAATTTTTGAAAATTAAAAAAAATGTTTTAGGTATAACTTAGCGACAAATGAATGAGTTTTATTCATTCATTTGTTCGCTAAATTACATCTAAAAACATTTTTAAAATTTTGAAAATTTTTCCATGCTATTCCATACAAAACTTTGATTGAATTGCGCTCTATCCAAATGTTAATATTAAGAGCTAAAACTTTCAGAGAATTGTTTTTTTTATCTATTTGGAACCATTTGAGCAAGGAAATTCGAAAATGACCATTTTAAGGACCACCCTAATATATATATATACGTAATACTTCAGGATAGAAAGCAACCTTACTAAATACCTAACCTAAAATTACACCTCGATATTTTGACGTATAAAGACCTTTTTAAACGCTTGACGTTCTTAAAATCTAAAACCTTTTTACGAACTTTAGGTTACTAAATCTGCTTCTGCTCTAAGCATGTCCTAATGCTGTGGGAAGGTCTGGCGCTTATATGGCGTTAGGTCTTAATACATAGCTTTAACCGCGTTTTGAGGAAGGCGCTGTAGTACATAAAAGATTTTAAATTTCGACACGGGACCGCACAACCGGCCGCTTGTGTAAGTACTTGCATTTTGCATGTTGTATAAATCATTGTCATTCAGTAGTTGGAAAGGGTAACAAAACAGTTTCTCGTTTATTCACTCAGATATTTTTCAAAATGCCAAAAAATAATAGAACATCAAGCGGGGACAGAATAAGAAGTTATCGATGTTTCAATCCATTCGATTTGTGTCGTCATCGAAAAATAAAAGGTCTTCGTACAGTTCTAGACAAACATTTACTGGTTCTCAACTTGCCGGTTACAAACAAGTCACTTCAACAAAAAATCTGTGATAGTTGTCGCCAGAAATGTGTTAAATTATACAAGGACGGCCAAAAAAGGTAAATATTAATGATTTTGGTATCATTGTTGTTTAGCTAATTCGGTAATTACATACAAATAGTAAAGTTAAACGTCACATAAATAAATTTTGTTTTAGAATGAAGAAAACAATTCTTTTGAGTCTGATGGTTTGTTGCAAACTGATGACAATGACAAAGAACTTTTTTCCGCAAATTTCGATGTACCATTTGAAGATGATTCAGTGGTACCTGTAGCAATCGATTTACTGAACCAGGTTTAAACCTGTTAGGAGTTTTTCCTATTAAAAGAAAAAAAAAAAAAATCCCAACGGCGTTATTCAAACGATAAAATGATTAATGTATCGGAAGCACTGGCAAATAAAATTTTTCATCATCCTGTAACTACACAAGATGATCGTAATATTGAAGAAAATGATAAAAATATTTGCTAAACGTTTTAAAAAGAAGAATTTAGCAGAACTACGGATCGTTCGAAAAGAATGAAAATGTCGACTCTTTTCAAGGTTTGGTCTTATCGAAAAACTCAACATCATTTTCCACTAGTTACTAATCACATGATTAAACAGCAAAAAATGGCTATTGACAAGGGTATTTTGTCCGATACAACCCCAAAGTGCCATCCCTCTTTAGACAAAGAGATAGTTGACATTGTAACTAATTTTTATGAATTAGATGCGAATAGTCGTGTAATGCCGGGGAAGAAGGATTTCGTTTCTGTTAAAATTGATGGTAAACGAGTTTAGATGCAGAAAAGATTACTGTTAATAAATTTGAAGGAATTGTTTCAATTGTTTAAAAAAATATATCCAGGAAAAAAATGCAGCTTTTCGAAATTTGCGTCTTTACGACCTAAACATTGCGTTCTGGCGGGTGCTAGTGGCACCCATTCAGTGTGTGTATGTACCATTCACGAAAATGCTAAATTGATGATTGAAGGATCTAACATAAAAAATCTTACAGCCCACACTAATGATCCAGTGAAATCTTATCATGGCTGTTTAAAAAATATGATTTTGTAGAACCCACAAATAATTGTTATTTTGGAAAGTGCTCCCAGTGTCCTGGCCTTGAAAATTTGATCACAAATTTAGAAAATATTTTTGAAGAAAATTATATTGACGAATTTGGATACAGAGAGTGGACTAACGTTGATAGAACTATGTTGCAATTAATGATATCACCAGTAGACGAATTCTACAAACAAAAATTGCAGGCCACTTTGGAAAAATTATTATTACATTCGTTTCTTGTAAAAAAACAAAATGAATTTATGACAAAAAGGGAAGAACTATCACAGAATGAATGCATCGTAGTGTGTGATTTTTCAGAATTATTCATTAGTTGCCCAAGATGCTGCTCAAGGCTTTCATTGGAATAATAATCAGG
>NW_020537649.1:259209-289889 GCF_003426905.1 Ctenocephalides felis | reverse complement strand
AACAAAACCCCATTCAATATCGAACGACTCAGAAATCTCGTCTATCAAATAATTGTTTAGACCGCAATTTAATTACATAGGAGAAAACTAGCCAGAACCTCAATTAAACGGTTACAAACAACATAAAAACAATTCAAAAAAACCCCAAAACAATTCAAAAACTGTTCTGCAGAACCATATATACACTTTAAAACACAATATGGACTTCTAATTTTCTAATCCGACTATACTACAATTTGAACAAAATTTATTTAAACGAAGATTATTAGAGGGATCTTTTTTAACTATTTATAACAATAAGACAATAAATAAACGGAATGAACTCAACACGCTGTGCGACACAAATCTCTTCTATTTAGATAACATTTCCAAATTTCTTACAAAACAATAAAAGCGTTCGCGCAAAGGTTTTACAATTCGTTCCACACATGTGCAGAATCTTGGTAAAAATATTTTTTAAAAAATGACTTTCTCCATTACATCTTCAACCAGTCTACGAATAACACACTATTCATTTTGTGATTTTTTCAAATCAGTATTTTGTGAAAATATTGTGTAATTTCAAGTAAAGGTTATAAATACATAGTGTAGTGCATTACCATATCCTAATACCATGGATTATTAAATTTCCAATTTAACACTAAGATCAACTAATTGTAAGTACTAATTACTATTTTATTTTTCTTTCACTCCAATTCAATTGTTTTAGTTTTTAATTTTATTTTAGTTTCCACTGAATGAAGGCTAGGATTATAGCCGAAACGTATGGATTTAAAATAAATTTTTGAAAGAAATTCATGTTTTATTGATGTTATGCCCGATTATTAGACTTTGTTAATATATATATATATATATATATAATATATATATCTTATATATAAAAATGGATCGCAAAATGTGTTGGTAAGCGCATAACTCAACAACGCCTGGACCAATTTGGCCAATTCTTTTTTTTAAATGTTCGTTGAAGTCCAAGGATGGTTGTTACGGCGAGGATGGTTGTAAAAAAACAATGATCTATGCCATGACATTTTGTGTAGTTTTTGATAATCTAATTTTGAATATATCTATATAAACATAGAAATATCTTTCTATTAATCAAGCTATATTAGCAGCCAAAAACATTGATGTAAATTAATTAAATTTCAAAATTCAAGAACAAATTACAGGCGAATCAGTTGATTCGGCAACTAACCAAGATGATCCACCGGAGTTTTTAAACTCGCTGGATTTGCTAGGATTGTCACCTCACAATCTTCAATTAAAGGTTGGATCGGCAATTATAATGTTGCGAAATATCGACCAACTATATTCAAAAGATAGTATAAAGCAAAAGATGTTCTCGCACCATGCATCCCAATGTGTTTCAAGTGCGTTTATGGTATCATTAAGTGTTTGTGGTATTAATTTAGAAAACCCATGTTTCTCACATGGAAAATTGTATGTGTTTGTTCCCGTATTGAAAAACCATCAGATTTGTTTGTCTATGCGCCAGGTAATCAAACAAAAAATCGTTTATCACAAAGCACTACAATGAAAATTGAACTGATTTTTGAATTATGATTTACATTATTAAAATTACTTACTTTTAAATGCTTATAGTGTTTTATTTGATTATTCTTAATTCACACCGAATTATTACCAGGGTGACGGTTCTGTTCAGGATAATTTTTTAGAAATAGAAAAAAGGTAGGCACAAAACAACGCCACATTACATTTTTTTTGATAGGACGGAGTCTGTCGGGCCGGCTAGTATATATATATATATAACTAGCCGGCCCGACAGACTCCGTCCTGGTGTGGTCCTTAAAATGGTCATTTTCGAATTTCCTTGCTCCCAGGGGCTCAAATGGTTCCGAATAGATAAAAAACAATTCTCTGAAAGTTTTAGCTCTTAATATTAACGTTTAGATAGAGCGCAATTCAATCGAAGTTTGTATGGAAAGAGCATGAAAATTTTTTTAAAAATTAAAAAAAATGTTTTAGGTATAACTTGAATGAGTTTTATTCATTCATTTGTTCGCTAAATTACATCTAAAAAACATTTTTAAAATTTTTGAAAATTTTTCCATGCTATTTCCATACAAAACTTTGATTGAATTGCGCTCTATCCAAATGTTAATATTAAGAGCTAAAACTTTCAGAGAATTGTTTTTTTTATCTATTTGGAACCATTTGAGCAAGGAAATTCGAAAATGACCATTTTAAGGACCACCCTAATATATATATATGTAATACTTCAGGATAGAAAGCAACCTTACTAAATACCTAACCTAAAATTACACCTCGATATTTTGACGTATAAAGACCTTTTTAAACGCTTGACGTTCTTAAAATCTAAAACCTTTTTACGAACTTTAGGTTACTAAATCTGCTTCTGCTCTAAGCATGTCCTAAATGCTGTGGGAAGGTCTGGCGCTTATATGGCGTTAGGTCTTAATACATAGCTTTAACCGCGTTTTGAGGAAGGCGCTGTAGTACATAAAAAGATTTTAAATTTCGACACGGGACCGCACAACCGGCCGCTTGTGTAAGTACTTGCATTTTGCATGTTGTATAAATCATTGTCATTCAGTAGTTGGAAAGGGTAACATAAGTTTCTCGTTTATTCACTCAGATATTTTTCAAAATGCCAAAAAATAATAGAACATCAAGCGGGGACAGAATAAGAAGTTATCGATGTTTCAATCCATTCGATTTGTGTCGTCATCGAAAAATAAAAGGTCTTCGTACAGTTTTAGACAAACATTTACTGGTTCTCAACTTGCCGGTTACAAACAAGTCACTTCAACAAAAAATCTGTGATAGTTGTCGCCAGAAATGTGTTAAATTATACAAGGACGGCCAAAAAAGGTAAATATTAATGATTTTGGTATCATTGTTGTTTAGCTAATTCGGTAATTACATACAAATAGTAAAGTTAAACGTCACATAAAATAAATTTTGTTTTAGAATGAAGAAAACAATTCTTTTGAGTCTGATGGTTTGTTGCAAACTGATGACAATGACAAAGAACTTTTTTCCGCAAATTTCGATGTACCATTTGAAGATGATTCAGTGGTACCTGTAGCAATCGATTTACTGAACCAGGGTTTAAACCTGTTAGGAGTTTTTCCTATTAAAAGAAAAAAAAAATCCCAACGGCGTTATTCAAACGATAAAATGATTAATGTATCGGAAGCACTGGCAAATAAAATTTTTCATCATCCTGTAACTACACAAGATGATCGTAATATTGAAGAAAATGATAAAAAATATTTGCTAAACGTTTTAAAAGAAGAATTTAGCAGAACTACGGATCGTTCGAAAAGAATGAAAATGTCGACTCTTTTCAAGGTTTGGTCTTATCGAAAAACTCAACATCATTTTCCACTAGTTACTAATCACATGATTAAAACAGCAAAAAATGGCTATTGACAAGGGTATTTTGTCCGATACAACCCCAAAGTGCCATCCCTCTTTAGACAAAGAGATAGTTGACATTGTAACTAATAGTCGTGTAATGCCGGGGAAGAAGGATTTCGTTTCTGTTAAAATTGATGGTAAACGAGTTTAGATGCAGAAAAGATTACTGTTAATAAATTTGAAGGAATTGTTTCAATTGTTTAAAAAAATATATCCAGGAAAAAAATGCAGCTTTTCGAAATTTGCGTCTTTACGACCTAAACATTGCGTTCTGGCGGGTGCTAGTGGCACCCATTCAGTGTGTGTATGTACCATTCACGAAAATGCTAAATTGATGATTGAAGGATCTAACATAAAAAATCTTACAGCCCACACTAATGATCCAGTGAAATCTTATCATGGCTGTTTAAAAAATATGATTTTTGTAGAACCCACAAATAATTGTTATTTTGGAAAGTGCTCCCAGTGTCCTGGCCTTGAAAATTTGATCACAAATTTAGAAAATATTTTTGAAGAAAATTATATTGACGAATTTGGATACAGAGAGTGGACTAACGTTGATAGAACTATGTTGCAATTAATGATATCACCAGTAGACGAATATCTACAAAAATTGCAGGCCACTTTGGAAAAATTATTATTACATTCGTTTCTTGTAAAAAAACAAAATGAATTTATGACAAAAAGGGAAGAACTATCACAGAATGAATGCATCGTAGTGTGTGATTTTTCAGAAAATTATTCATTAGTTGCCCAAGATGCTGCTCAAGGCTTTCATTGGAATAATAATCAGGCTACTGTGCATCCATTTGCAATTTATTACAAAGATAGTGACGATAATGTTTGTGTTAAAAGTTTAGTAATTATTTCAGAATGCCTGCAACCCGACACTGTAGCGGTTTATGTATTTCAAATACATTTAGTGGAGTTCAATGGTAAAGAATTGAAGCAAATTACATAAATCATATACTTTTCTGATGGGTCGGGTGCTTTTTCTTTTCTTCGCAAAAAGAAAGCGATTCAACTCTTTTTCAACTGGTTAAAGCTGTGACTTGAAATGTATATTTATGTAGTACATCGACAGAAGATATGTTATATAGATTTAATTATAATGGAATAAATGAATTATTTTTCAATCAAATTCTCTTGTATTTATTTTTTAACGAAATCAAACCTACCCAAGACAATTATTTTAACTTTTGTTCATATTCCAACGTAAATAAGTTTCAATTTATCGGTTTCAAAAATATGAGCATTTTGTATAAAATATTTACTACTAAGGATGGCCTTGTACCCATTCAATATGATCCTTGTACCCACCTATATAAATAGGTAAAAGGAAACGAAAAGGATGATGAACTGGCAAAAACAGCAAGTGTAAGCGGACAAAAATATAATAAATGTATGTATGTACAAAAATATATGGTGACATAATTAGAAAAAATAAAATTAAATCAGAGGAGAGGTGAAAAGAAATATAGATAGAAACATCGCAAAGAAAAGGCATAACAAATTCTTTAATGTTGTTTATCGTTTAAACCATGGTTTGAGGAGTTTAAAAATGAGGAAGTTTTATTGTCACCATCATTGTCATTATAACGTCAACATTTTTTCTTTACTGATCTATACTTAGTTATAATATTTAATTAATTAGAATAATAATTTATTGCATATTGATTACCTGTTGATCAAATTATTTAGAATTAGGATGTCAATGTTTCTTGTTATTATATGTTCATTTAATTAGTATTATTCTTATTAAGTTAAATATTTATTCTTCTGTTCATCTTTCATTAATACAGTCCATTGTTTATTGTTCAAAATTTTGTAAAATCACTTGTTATGCTTCTTCATCTATAAGTATTCAGGCGGTATGTAATTTTGTTTGAACTGGCAAAAATTTGGTACATTGCTCAAATTTTACCAGTGCGAATAAAAGATAAACAAAAAATCATGAAATATTAGATGTGGAATGAACACAGATCAAGAATTAACTGAAAACAGCTTTCTTTAGAATATCTAAAAGTAGGACTTAACATAATATCGACCAAAATAAAAAAAGTTATTTCCTATTAGGAACATTTGGAACACCCATGTAGGAGACCCCCAGACTTGAAGAAGCAAGCTAGGGTCAGTAATGGAAAACCTAGCTTCGGCAACTAGTATTGGCCCATGCGTAGGCCAGGCTACTTAACCCAGCCCCGGGCATGCCAATGATTACCCATACTTGGACCAAGACTGTGTAACCCAACCTTGGTCATGCCAATGATTAACCATACTTGGGCCACGATAGGCTAACCCAGTCTTGGCCGTTCAATGATTACCTATGCTTGGTCGAAGATTGCATAGGGCAGCCTTGGCCATGCCAATGATTACCCTACTTTGACCAATATGGACCTTCGTTCGGTTATGTACGGCATGATTCGAGTATTTTGGTTTAACGCTCAAGCATCAGCCACACTTGGCTATGGTAGTATCGATGCTTGTCTGTGCACACATCGTGTGTTATTCAGTCAGTCAATTTTTTATGACTTGTTTCTAAGTCACATTTGATCGCCGTTTAGAGTAATCATGTCAGCTGGGTACCTCAGAGTTCAAAGGTGGCGTGTGTAAAATAAAAAAGGTTTTGAATAAATAAACTAATCCAATTATCAGCAGGCAAAGTGTCAATAATCAAATAAGTGCTAACATCACGTTTTAAAAACTTCGAAGCTATTATTAAAAACTAAACATTGCCGAACAATGAAGTCAATTATAACCAAGCGCAAAACTAATGGAAGTTGTATTTATTTTGGAATAAATACATAGAGTACTAAAATAAATAATATAACTTTCACGCATCAAACACTTTAAAATTCAATATCATTTAAAACTTTATATTTTTCTATAAATTCCATATTTGTTCTGTACCCGATTTATCTAATGTACACTAATCTCAAACTAATATTGTACCAAAAGTAATATAGAAGTAATATTATCGCGTTTGTAAAAAAAAACATTACGATATATATTCTATTATTAGCGCAAAACTATTATACCTTGCGTTTATATTATTGTGTTGAATATTCAAATTCATAGTAGCGCCATCTAGTATCTTTACTGTGTTTTAAGTGAATATTTTTTATGTTCTATATATTGGTACCACTGTTAAAATATCCTATGTTTCATTTTGATATCCGTTTTAGGAATTATTCTGATTTATTCTGATTTGAGCCTTGTGCGAATAAAGAAGAAATTTTTGATAGAAGATACGTGTTTCCTTTTCTAAGTGGTTAATATTTCATAAACTTTTTACATTGGTCCTTACCGACGGTGTTAAAATAAAAATAATCAGTGCATAACTACAGTCCACATACAAAAAGAAAAAGGAGCTTTTCGCTATCATAAACAATAAGCAAAGGCCGATTGCAGCAACCTACCACGAGGACGACGCAGAGATTGAATAGCAAAACCACGAAGTATTTATAAACCATCTTGAGCATTTTTAAAACTTATGTATGTTTAAGAATAGCGTAGGGAATAGGTAAAATAATACTCGGGTTATATAGCATTCATAACACGTGGTCATAATTCGGGTATATAGCACAGAATCAATTAACAGAGTACATTCAAGGTGATATTTTGAACTGTAATAACAATTCGAATCATTATTTTGTTTAATAATTACAAAACGCGTTGCTAGTTATATGTAGGTTACGCGGACATCGGAAGTGCTTACTGTTGGATTTTGTAAATAGGTTGTAAACAATAAATTAGTATATAAGAGTTAGACAAAAGTTAGACAGGCAGTCAAACTTGGGGTAAGACTCGGAGTCAAGCTTGGAGCCAGACATAGTATTCAGTAAAATGTAGTCTTTGCTGATATGATAACCAAAAGGTTATCAACAATTATAGATTGTAAAAATAGTGAATAATAAAAGTATCATTCAAAGTAAGAAGTGTGTTTACAAATTACTATCAAATCGCTGTTCGTACTAAAGGCCTTTCACACTACCATTGGACTCTGGAGAGTCCACATCACAAATATAATATTTCAACAACTATTCAACTGTTCACCGCTCGGGTCCAGCCTATCATTACAATTCCTGGTCGTACTGGTGGTCCAGAACATACCTCCCAAACTACCAACCACAGCCAGGACAATTCATGGTGGCTTAGCGGTTTTTTCCCTCGTAGCGCTGAAGAATTTTCTGACGGAGACATCGAGTTCAAAGCTGCCACAACTCGACAAACCGAACGATCATTCGAAGCACAAACTAAGGGATGGTGGCGCCTACCGGAGAACTTTAGAACGAACGCGAGACTACGACTAACTTGGACATAACTATCTCATCGGATTCAAGTAAGCAAATCGAAATTTAATCGTATCTCAAGATGGAACCCATTTTTGAAGAAGCTAGAGAAGGTAAAGATAATAGTATAGAAATAAATAAATTTAGAATTCAATTAGCAATTAGCACTATACCCGAATTCAATGGCAATTCAGATGACCTTTATAGATTTTTAAGTACTGTAGACTCAATTTTAGATGATGTAGATTTTGAGACCTACAAATTTATATCAAAAATTGTTATTTGTAAATTAAGTGGAACAGCTTTTGATTGCATTAGACGGGCTGATTATCAGTTATGGAATAATGTCAAACCTATTCAAAGATATAAGGTCCATCGCTGAGTTACATCACGAGCTAGCAACAACAACAAGAAAAAATGGGGAATCGATTGAGAAGTTAGCAGAGAAAGTTGAGAGTTTGCTTACGTTAATAAACAACGAATGCTATTTTACACAAAATGAAATAGCGTATCCATCATATTGTGACTTGGCTTTGGCAGTTTTTCTTAAAGGCTTACCATTTGACCTGAAAATTATAGTTAAAGCAGCCAAACCGGAAAATTTGAAAGATGCTATGCACATTGCTGCAAAGGAAGAAAAATATTTAAACATCAGATCTGATAAAAAATACAACCCATTCGTCACTTGCAGATACTGCAAGAAAAGGGGACACCACATTAACCAATGTCGAAAACTTACAAATCGGAAAAGAGATGACAAACTTAGAATCTACAATGGTGGAAATGACGATAGAATGGACTACGAAAGTAATAAAGATCTGAAATATACAAAAACATATGATGATACATACAAGGCATTCATAACAACTAAGGAAGAATCTGAAGAATCCGAAGAATCCGAAGAGTCCGAAGAATCCGAAGAACAAGAAGAATATAAAGCAGAAAGTTTGACTCACAACACCAAAATAGAAGAGTTGACGACAATCGCTGCAAATTCATACGAGGAAGAAAAGAATCTATATGAGGCAGAAGATATGGAACAAACCATACGAACAAATTCATACGAAGAAGAAAAGGATCTATATGAGGCAGAAGATATGGAACAAACCATACGAACAAATTCTTACGAAGAAGAAAAGGATCTGAACATATATGTGGCACAAGATATGGAACAAACCAAGATGAGGTTTACGACATGAAAGAAATTAATGATAAACAAGAAGAAATAAGAATACTTAATGATGAAGGACCAGAATATATGAAAACTATTCCCATTAAAATAAAGAAGAAAAAGAAAAAGAAAAGAAATATTAAAAGAAGAAAAATTAATGATGAAATTATAGAAAAAAATAATCAAGAAATCAGGGAATATAATATTAATATGATAAGAAAATTACCTTCACAACGAAAATTGTCAATAAATGAAAATATAGCCACTATTACAGATATGTTCAACCGTAAGAATATGAATTTGAACACAAAGAAGAAATATGCACATTTCCAAAGCCAAAGCAGCAGAAAATTGATATCGTCGCAAACTCATGTAAAGAAGAGAAACATTCCCGATTTTATTATATTCAGAAAAGCACCAAAATTGTTTAATTATAAATACCGGAAGAAACAAAAAACTCGCCAGGTGTAAACACAATAGTAACAACGCAAGTCATTATGTTTGGTTGACATAAGCGAATTCTCATATTTCAAAGCAATATTTGTTCAATTTTGATTACCTAGCAAATTTGGAATATATCAAGTATTAACAATACAACGTAAATTTAAATTTTCATTAATTACTATTTATGATTTGAATTATCAAATGCAAGATTCTTTATGCCATTAATATTTTTTGCAGATTTTAAAGACATTTTTCATATTATGATTTTTATGCTCTATTGATATAAAAGTTTTTTTTTAAAAAAAAATTATTTGCATCATTTATGGTAAGTTGTTCGAAGCATATTTTGTTTTACCGGAATAACATTTTAAATTTCAGTGATGCCTTTACATAATCAGCGACCATCTAATTTGCATTCAACTGCTGATTTTTTTTTATATGTAAGTTATTAAAGATTTGTTAATGTAGAGATAAAAATAAAATTATTATAAGATTTTTTTTCAGAGCACATTATTTGTAAACATATTCTAACAGTAATGACACTTTTGAGGACAAAAGTTTTTAAGGGCCGAAGGAAGAAGAGATGGAACTCATTTTTTTTAATTTTTTCTTAATTTTTATAGTTTTCCGAGGACGAAAAACTTTTGAAGAGGGAGGTTGAACTGTAATAACAATTCGAATCATTATTTTGTTTAATAATTACAAAACGCGTTGCTAGTTATATGTAGGTTACGCGGACATCGGAAGTGCTTACTGTTGGATTTTGTAAATAGGTTGTAAACAATAAATTAGTATATAAGAGTTAGACAAAAGTTAGACAGGCAGTCAAACTTGGGGTAAGACTCGGAGTCAAGCTTGGAGCCAGACATAGTATTCAGTAAAATGTAGTCTTTGCTGATATGATAACCAAAAGGTTATCAACAATTATAGATTGTAAAAATAGTGAATAATAAAAGTATCATTCAAAGTAAGAAGTGTGTTTACAAATTACTATCAAATCGCTGTTCGTACTAAAGGCCTTTCACACTACCATTGGACTCTGGAGAGTCCACATCACAAATATAATATTTCAACAACTATTCAACTGTTCACCGCTCGGGTCCAGCCTATCATTACAATTCCTGGTCGTACTGGTGGTCCAGAACATACCTCCCAATATATCAACCACCAGCCCCAGGACAATTCAATTTATTTGGTTAGTTTTAATAGCAACCAATTGAAAATATTGGACAAAGTCTCTTACATTATATTTAACATAAAAAAGTGATATTTTGGATCAGTTTTATTGGCGGCGAGTAAAAATAGCACAAAGAAGCTAATTCAACAAAATGGAGGTCAAATCCTTGTGATTTAAAGTGCGGAAAGCAAATTCTTAATGCTTATTATCCAAAAATATGTAATGAGTTTCAAAACCGGTGATAATGTTATAGGGCTACTACATCGTAAAGGAAAATTAATAGATAATTTTAAACATCTTGAGAAAAACAACAAAAAAATAACTACGCTACAGCCAGGGCAACATGCCGACAAATACAAAATTTTATTCAATTTACATTGTGACAATTTGGCGAGTGTAGAAGAGCATTTAGGGACCACAGCAATTCAAGAAAAAAGAGTACAAAAATGACGAATAATAAAGTTACCAGACGTCGTACTACCTAAGTTCAACGGAGACTACATCATGTGGAAGGAATTTAAGGATATCTATGAATCCTCGATTCATAATAACGACAGCCTTTCGAATGTACAGAAATTGCATTACTTAAAAGGGACTCTTGTATAAGCACTGGGATTTGATGATCATATTCAATTTATGCAGCAAATTGGATCACGGAACAAGATTAGCTTGGGGTTTAGCTCGAGAAATGCGTGAACTGCCATCACTATTCCAATTCTACACCTTTTTAGAGAACCGGGCAAGTGCTTTGGAAACTGCAGCTAAATCAAGTAACACTAAAAGTACTGGAAGCAAGAACAAAATTATTAATGTTGTCAATCAAATCAAAAATATGCGTTTTTAAATTTAAGAAGAACAGCTTAGCAAAGAAAAACGACTTCCTGAAAAGCTCAAATTATTGTGAACGATGCCTGGAACCAGCACATCCGTTGAAACCAAGTAAGTATAAACTACCTTGCAAAATTTGTGACAGGGATCACCATACATCGTTACACGTGGAACAAACAGATGAGACTCCGAACAAGGAAAGCACTGCAAATGTTATGTTTTCGCATCAAGACAACACAACTAATGTACTGCTAGCTACAATTGCAATTACTATTATGGATGCACAAAATAGACCACATATTGTACGGGCTCTGCTAGACAGCGGATCACAAGTGAATTGAATAACGAGGGATCTAGCGGACAAATTAGCTCTCCCTCTGAAAGGTAATGTAAATACATTGAAGGTATTACAAGGAAGCTAGCTAGCTATAACACTGTGGCAGTAGAAATTAAATCCAATATCTCTGTATTTTCAAGAAGGATCAACTGCATAGTAATGGACAACATAACAAGTTATCTACCGACATCAAAAATCAATATTAAAAACTGAAAAATTCCTAAAGGAGTGCTTTTAGCTGACACAATGTTTGCAAGCCCTGGCCCAATTCAAATGTTAATTGGAGTCGAACTATTCTTCGAAATTTTGCAGAAAGATGTAATTAGATTAGGATACAACTTACCAATTTTAAGAAATAGCTTGTTTGAATGGGTACTATCTGGTGCATACAAGCAACAAACAAATTCAAATTATGTTGGATTTGTATCAAATGTACAACTGCATAGTTGTCGCCAAGTTCTGGAATTTGGAAAAAGTGTTAGAGCCAACAATCCATGAGTCAGAGAAGGTATGTGAAGAGTATTTCTCAAAGACTGTCAGTCGTAGAAGATACATAGTGTCATTGCCATTTAAACAAGATAAAAAAATGAATTAAGATATTCTTTACTGATTACAGATCATAAACCTAGTAAAGCGATTTAAAAGAAATGAAGACTTAAAAATTATGAACAAATATTTAAAATTAGGACCTGCAGTACCAGTACCAATAACAGAACTTAATCATCCACATTATTATTGACCACACCATCCAGTTATCAAGCAATGGGGCTCAACGAAGTTGCGAGTTGTTTTTGATGCTGCTGCAAAAAGTTCAATTGGGGTTTTGCTGAATGATACACTGCATACTGGACCAAAATTGCAGCAAGAACTAATATCTATTTTAATCAGATTTCGCTGTTGGAAGCACGTTTTTATAAGCGATACTGTAAAGATGTGCAGATAAATAAAAATTAGTAAAGATGAAGAAACCAAAAGAACTTCGAATAATAAGCAAGGATCATCACTTGACTTTGAAGATTTGAAAGTTAAAATTAATTAATTCTCTTTGTTGATGCGGGAGGACTTCTACGAGTAGGTGGGAGACTAGGCTAATCACTGATATCATATGTACAGAAACATCGGCTAATTCTTCTGAAGAGACATCATATGAGATACTTGACGTTACAACAGAAGGACATTGGAATATTGCATGCTGACATTCAAGCCATACTGATGAATATAAGAAAGAATTATTGGCCTATAAATAAAAGAAGTAGTGATATAATTAAAAAGTGCACAACATATAAATGTTTCATGTCTCGAAGAGAAAAATGTCAAACCTGTGTAGGTGGTGCCAGTAATATAATAGATAGAATCTATAAATATTTTAAAAGTAATATTAATAAAAAACAACTCATTGAGGGTGTTCCAAACATAAGCAATACTTGGAAATTCATACCGTCACATGCACCACATTTTGGAGAACTATGGGAACGGAACATCAGAACAATGAAGCACTACTTAAACCGGAGCACAACTTGTCTAATTTATGAAGAGTATTTAACATTCTTGAATCAGGTGGAAGCAATAATCGATTCAAGACCCATAATTCCAGTAGATGATAGTACTTATTCTGTGTTTATAACCCCTAGTCACTTTCTCACAGGTGATATTATCACTGCTAATCCTGAACCCGTAGTAGATAGTACTGCCCTAAGAAATAAATCAAACATACATAGACAGTTAAATGCGATGAGAGATAGGTTTTGGACCTTGTGGTCTATGGCATATTTAGCAGAGCTAGAGAAGCGGGCAAAATGGACTGCATCCTTGGACAACCTAGCAGTTGATATAGTAGTATTAATAAAAGAGGACCATGTCGCACCACCACACTGGCCAGTAGGTCGGATAGTCAGCATCACAAAGGGCAAAAATGTCAAGGTTCGTGTGGCCACTGTCAAAACCACTCAAGGATACATGTGCGACCTATTGTGAAATTGATTCCTTTAATTGATATAGACAATAATTAAGTGTGTAAATCTAGCTCAGAATTGAAACGAGATATTTAAGATAATTTTTTTAAAATCATAAATAAATTTAAAATTGGAATTAGGTTAAGTTGACACATTATTAAAGTTTATTAAGTTATGTCAATATGATAAAATATAATTTTCATATACCCAGCTGTCAAATGAAATACTTAGCACTAAGTTTGTATATATATCCTAGCTTGAATTAATGTAACTAAAAATGTATTACTATTTTGGCTTGTGACAATCTTATGATATTGTATAACTTGATATGTAAGATAATATCATTCTTTTTGCGCGCGCAGGATGTTGAATATTCATATTAATAGTAGCGCCATCTAGTATCTTTACTGTGTTTCAAGTGAATATTTTTTATGTTCTATATATTGGTACCACTGTTAAAATATCCTATGTTTCATTTTGATATCCGTTTTAGGAATTATTCTGATTTATTCTGATTTGAGCCTTGTGCGAATAAAGAAGAAATTTTTGATAGAAGATACGTGTTTCCTTTTCTAAGTGGTTAATATTTCATAAACTTTTTACATTGGTCCTTACCGACGGTGTTAAAATAAAAATAATCAGTGCATAACTACAGTCCACATACAAAAAGAAAAAGGAGCTTTTCGCTATCATAAACAATAAGCAAAGGCCGATTGCAGCAACCTACCACGAGGACGACGCAGAGATTGAATAGCAAAACCACGAAGTATTTATAAACCATCTTGAGCATTTTTAAAACTTATGTATGTTTAAGAATAGCGTAGGGAATAGGTAAAATAATACTCGGGTTATATAGCATTCATAACACGTGGTCATAATTCGGGTATATAGCACAGAATCAATTAACAGAGTACATTCAAGGTGATATTTTGAACTGTAATAACAATTCGAATCATTATTTTGTTTAATAATTACAAAACGCGTTGCTAGTTATATGTAGGTTACGCGGACATCGGAAGTGCTTACTGTTGGATTTTGTAAATAGGTTGTAAACAATAAATTAGTATATAAGAGTTAGACAAAAGTTAGACAGGCAGTCAAACTTGGGGTAAGACTCGGAGTCAAGCTTGGAGCCAGACATAGTATTCAGTAAAATGTAGTCTTTGCTGATATGATAACCAAAAGGTTATCAACAATTATAGATTGTAAAAATAGTGAATAATAAAAGTATCATTCAAAGTAAGAAGTGTGTTTACAAATTACTATCAAATCGCTGTTCGTACTAAAGGCCTTTCACACTACCATTGGACTCTGGAGAGTCCACATCACAAATATAATATTTCAACAACTATTCAACTGTTCACCGCTCGGGTCCAGCCTATCATTACAATTCCTGGTCGTACTGGTGGTCCAGAACATACCTCCCAATATATCAACCACCAGCCCAGGACAATTCAATTTATTTGGTTAGTTTTAATAGCAACCAATTGAAAATATTGGACAAAGTCTCTTACATTATATTTAACATAAAAAAGTGATATTTTGGATCAGTTTTATTGGCGGCGAGTAAAAATAGCACAAAGAAGCTAATTCAACAAAATGGAGGTCAAATCCTTGTGATTTAAAGTGCGGAAAGCAAATTCTTAATGCTTATTATCCAAAAATATGTAATGAGTTTCAAAACCGGTGATAATGTTATAGGGCTACTACATCGTAAAGGAAAATTAATAGATAATTTTAAACATCTTGAGAAAAACAACAAAAAAATAACTACGCTACAGCCAGGGCAACATGCCGACAAATACAAAATTTTATTCAATTTACATTGTGACAATTTGGCGAGTGTAGAAGAGCATTTAGGGACCACAGCAATTCAAGAAAAAAGAGTACAAAAATGACGAATAATAAAGTTACCAGACGTCGTACTACCTAAGTTCAACGGAGACTACATCATGTGGAAGGAATTTAAGGATATCTATGAATCCTCGATTCATAATAACGACAGCCTTTCGAATGTACAGAAATTGCATTACTTAAAAGGGACTCTTGTATAAGCACTGGGATTTGATGATCATATTCAATTTATGCAGCAAATTGGATCACGGAACAAGATTAGCTTGGGGTTTAGCTCGAGAAATGCGTGAACTGCCATCACTATTCCAATTCTACACCTTTTTAGAGAACCGGGCAAGTGCTTTGGAAACTGCAGCTAAATCAAGTAACACTAAAAGTACTGGAAGCAAGAACAAAATTATTAATGTTGTCAATCAAATCAAAAATATGCGTTTTTAAATTTAAGAAGAACAGCTTAGCAAAGAAAAACGACTTCCTGAAAAGCTCAAATTATTGTGAACGATGCCTGGAACCAGCACATCCGTTGAAACCAAGTAAATATAAACTACCTTGCAAAATTTGTGACAGGGATCACCATACATCGTTACACGTGGAACAAACAGATGAGACTCCGAACAAGGAAAGCACTGCAAATGTTATGTTTTCGCATCAAGACAACACAACTAATGTACTGCTAGCTACAATTGCAATTACTATTATGGATGCACAAAAGTAGACCACATATTGTACGGGCTCTGCTAGACAGCGGATCACAAGTGAATTGAATAACGAGGGATCTAGCGGACAAATTAGCTCTCCCTCTGAAAGGTAATGTAAATACATTGAAGGTATTACAAGGAAGCTAGCTAGCTATAACACTGTGGCAGTAGAAATTAAATCCAATATCTCTGTATTTTCAAGAAGGATCAACTGCATAGTAATGGACAACATAACAAGTTATCTACCGACATCAAAAATCAATATTAAAAACTGAAAAATTCCTAAAGGAGTGCTTTTAGCTGACACAATGTTTGCAAGCCCTGGCCCAATTCAAATGTTAATTGGAGTCGAACTATTCTTCGAAATTTTGCAGAAAGATGTAATTAGATTAGGATACAACTTACCAATTTTAAGAAATAGCTTGTTTGAATGGGTACTATCTGGTGCATACAAGCAACAAACAAATTCAAATTATGTTGGATTTGTATCAAATGTACAACTGCATAGTTGTCGCCAAGTTCTGGAATTTGGAAAAAGTGTTAGAGCCAACAATCCATGAGTCAGAGAAGGTATGTGAAGAGTATTTCTCAAAGACTGTCAGTCGTAGAAGATACATAGTGTCATTGCCATTTAAACAAGATAAAAAAATGAATTAAGATATTCTTTACAGATTACAGATCATAAACCTAGTAAAGCGATTTAAAAGAAATGAAGACTTAAAAATTATGAACAAATATTTAAAATTAGGACCTGCAGTACCAGTACCAATAACAGAACTTAATCATCCACATTATTATTGACCACACCATCCAGTTATCAAGCAATGGGGCTCAACGAAGTTGCGAGTTGTTTTTGATGCTGCTGCAAAAAGTTCAATTGGGGTTTTGCTGAATGATACACTGCATACTGGACCAAAATTGCAGCAAGAACTAATATCTATTTTAATCAGATTTCGCTGTTGGAAGCACGTTTTTATAAGCGATACTGTAAAGATGTGCAGATAAATAAAAATTAGTAAAGATGAAGAAACCAAAAGAACTTCGAATAATAAGCAAGGATCATCACTTGACTTTGAAGATTTGAAAGTTAAAATTAATTAATTCTCTTTGTTGATGCGGAAGGACTTCTACGAGTAGGTGGGAGACTAGGCTAATCACTGATATCATATGTACAGAAACATCGGCTAATTCTTCTGAAGAGACATCATATGAGATACTTGACGTTACAACAGAAGGACATTGGAATATTGCATGCTGACATTCAAGCCATACTGATGAATATAAGAAAGAATTATTGGCCTATAAATAAAAGAAGTAGTGATATAATTAAAAAGTGCACAACATATAAATGTTTCATGTCTCGAAGAGAAAAATGTCAAACCTGTGTAGGTGGTGCCAGTAATATAATAGATAGAATCTATAAATATTTTAAAAGTAATATTAATAAAAAACAACTCATTGAGGGTGTTCCAAACATAAGCAATACTTGGAAATTCATACCGTCACATGCACCACATTTTGGAGAACTATGGGAACGGAACATCAGAACAATGAAGCACTACTTAAACCGGAGCACAACTTGTCTAATTTATGAAGAGTATTTAACATTCTTGAATCAGGTGGAAGCAATAATCGATTCAAGACCCATAATTCCAGTAGATGATAGTACTTATTCTGTGTTTATAACCCCTAGTCACTTTCTCACAGGTGATATTATCACTGCTAATCCTGAACCCGTAGTAGATAGTACTGCCCTAAGAAATAAATCAAACATACATAGACAGTTAAATGCGATGAGAGATAGGTTTTGGACCTTGTGGTCTATGGCATATTTAGCAGAGCTAGAGAAGCGGGCAAAATGGACTGCATCCTTGGACAACCTAGCAGTTGATATAGTAGTATTAATAAAAGAGGACCATGTCGCACCACCACACTGGCCAGTAGGTCGGATAGTCAGCATCACAAAGGGCAAAAATGTCAAGGTTCGTGTGGCCACTGTCAAAACCACTCAAGGATACATGTGCGACCTATTGTGAAATTGATTCCTTTAATTGATATAGACAATAATTAAGTGTGTAAATCTAGCTCAGAATTGAAACGAGATATTTAAGATAATTTTTTTAAAATCATAAATAAATTTAAAATTTGGAATTAGGTTAAGTTGACACATTATTAAAGTTTATTAAGTTATGTCAATATGATAAAATATAATTTTCATATACCCAGCTGTCAAATGAAATACTTAGCACTAAGTTTTGTATATATATCCTAGCTTGAATTAATGTAACTAAAAATGTATTACTATTTTGGCTTGTGACAATCTTATGATATTGTATAACTTGATATGTAAGATAATATCATTCTTTTTGCGCGCGCAGGATGTTGAATATTCATATTAATAGTAGCGCCATCTAGTATCTTTACTGTGTTTCAAGTGAATATTTTTTATGTTCTATATATTGGTACCACTGTTAAAATATCCTATGTTTCATTTTTATATCCGTTTTAAGAATTATTCTGATTTATTCCGATTTTAGCCTTATGCGAATAAAGAAGTAAATATGTGTTTCCTTTTCTAAGTGTTTGATATTTACTTTCTACACATTGTAAGATATTATCACAAACATAATTAAAACTTTTATGATTAGTATGTTTTGATAATATTTTTGCAATTTAATATTGATTTTTTAAATAAAATGTCCACCTAACAAACTTTGTCTATAAAAATGTACTATATCATAAGCATATTTGTTCCGTCACGTCATATTATTTAACACCTCGTTAAAAATATGCACAAATTAAATAAAATGCATTGGTGTATTAAACATGTACCAGTGGTAAAATAATTTTAAGAATCGAAGACCCGTGTGCTCAAGGTTTGTGCATGAATGTGTGATATTGCTTCAGACATTTATTTGTGATATTGAGTTTTAGTTGATCGGCCGAAGATGTCCATAAAATAATGGAAAATTTATTAAAACTAGCTGTAAGTGGAATTCTGTCTTAAGGCAATTAGGGCATCGTGCCTTAAGGCAAATTGCTGGAACTTCCCGTACCAAAAATTATTATTTTTTTTTAAAAACGATTAACATTTTTGAAAAAAAATTACTTCGAAAAAATAAGATTTTTGAGAAACAATAAATTGGACAAAAAATTACTTTTTTTTGAATTTTTTTTTTTTTTTTGAATTTTTTTTAAAAAAAAAAAAAATTTAACATTTTTTTTCTGAAAAAAAATTTTTTTTCTTTATTTTGACATATTTTGGAAGATCTGAACTTGTTTTTCAAAGCAATCGTACTGCATAGAGACAAAATATAAAGCGTGTAAGCGCTAACGGGTAAACATTGATACGGAACCCATAGAAAAATAAACAAAATTTATACTTATTGTTAAAATCACTATAAAATATCTGAAAATTTGATGTGCATATGTCTAATGATCATTTTTGACCGCCAAATGGCATTTTTTTTACTTTTTTCGTTAGATCTCCGAAACCGCTAGGCTTGCCTTAATGAAAATTTGATCAATTCTTTATCTTGTTAGTACAAGTAAAATGTTTTTTGAATTATTAAAATCGGACGCTCCGTTCTCTTAAAAATTGAGTTACCGTTTTCGGCACTTTTTGCCCCGTATCTTCGGAACGGCTAGACCTGCCTTCGCCAAAAACTAATCAGCACGTCTCCTTATCAATACGAATCGAATGTTTTTTGAATTATTCAAATCGGTTGATCCGTGTTCCCGAAATCGTCGACGAAAATTTGTATCCGCACATACATACACACACGCATACATCCATTTTTTCTAAGGTATGCCAAAATGTTCAGAAACCTCTGAAACGTAAAGATATATAAAAATTTTCATTTTTTGCGATTACTATAACTTACGCTACGGGAAGTTAAAAAAGAAGTTCAGCTGCAATACAGAGAGTGTGGACGTAAAATAAAAGGCGAGAAAAAAAAGTTTCAGAGAAACTTAAATATTTATTAATGAACTATTATTATTATTAATAATATTATTATTGATCCAGAAATCATTATCACGAAATATCAATCGTCACCAGAAAAGATGCGGTAATTTCTTCCGTTAGTACTTTTCTGTTCGGAGCAAAAGACGAGGATGTGCTCAGCGGACGTGGAAGTAGATGTGCTCAGCGGACGTAATTTAATCGTGTATTATTAATAATGAAATTTAACTAATTTAACTTAATTTAATTTAACTATAAATATAAATAAAAAGTAAGTTATTGCCAATGTGTATCTACTATTATTATTGACTTCCCGTAGTATGAGTTATTTTAATCGTCCAAAAATCGAAATTGAAATTTTTTGCATATCTTTACATTTCAAACATGGAAGAAACGGATTTTTTTTTTAATTTCTACTTTTTTCGAATATCGAAAATAATTCTAATTTTAATTCTAATTGCAGCTAAAGTTCTAAACATCACTTATATACTGCCAATAATTAATTTTAACTTTCCTCTATGGGCATTTATAAGGACATTGAAGCAAAAGAGAACTAAGCAGAATATTATTAATGTAAATACAGTAACCAAAGTATTAGATTATTTTTTAAATATATTATATTAATTTCTGTGACAAATTCAAGAATATTTGTAAGTAATGATCAGCAAGCATCAGATTCATCAGCTGTAAGTATTTTGATTCACTTGTTAATTTTTTTATTTTTTAAATATAACCCTAAAAAAGAATGCGCGTAGAGTACACACGCGATTGAAGTAAAACTATTGTATTGTATAAATAAGATGACAATTAAGTTAAAAATAAATTCTTCATATAAGAATATAAAGTTTATTGGTAAACATGAAGAGAAAAGATATGTATGTTATAGACACAGATAGAGAAGAATATATGACGATGATTAAAATAAAATAAGAATGCTTATTCGAGAATTTAAGCAGAGCATGTGAGAATAACTCCATCGTAAGAAAACCAGTGAACTGTTTATTTCTTTCTTATAAAATGAATGAATTAAATGAATTTTAAAACTGAATTGTAAATCATTAACATCAAACGGGAACACTTGATTTATCAAAATCAAATCTACAATAAAGCATTACAAAAAACATCGCTAAAACCCAAAAGAATTTACAATGTCTCCGGATATAAAATATTTTGCAAAGGCACAGCTGGTGGCTATGGCGGTGCAGCCATTTTAATGGAAAATGAAAATAGGTTGCAAAGAATTCACTTTAACTAATGAAGATTATATTTATACATACACTTAGGTGCCGTGTTGATCAAAACATTTACCAGATTTTATATAACTTCAAAGAAGAAAAAAATGAAGTGCATGTCAACAAGGTGTAAGAATTTATTAAGAATATGAAATAATTTGATATGAAAAAAGTTTTTCTTTTCAATAAAAATTAATTGTTAATTTATGCACAGTTTTTCAAGGTTAAATCGTTCCGAAAGGTGTTAAGTTTCAAGGCTTTTTGAGCTTTTTCGCATACCTTAGAAAAAATGTGTGTGTGCATGTATGTTGTAATACAAATTTTCGTGCACGCCCTCGAGAGCACGGAACATCCGATTTAAATAATTTATAAAGCTCAAAGAATGTTAAACCGTTAAGACTGCAACGCGACGCTCAAGCGCTTCGATATTTCGTCTCTAAAATAGCTGCGCAGCACGATCACTTTGAATAAAAATGAAAATTGACAAAAAAATCTAAAATGAACAAAAAAGTAGCTTTATTCGTGTTCATCAAACATGACTTTGAAAATTAGAGAAATCCAACTTCGTGAGTGGTTAATCTATTCAGAAAGAAAATTCGGTATTTCGTGTTCTATGTTTATTATTTGGTAGAAGTTGAGGAAATGCTTTAACTGGTGTTACGAGACGGGTTAATGGGTTAATGCGAGATTGCGCATTAAAGCTCATGAAAATTCAGGTAATCATAAAACTAATAATATTAGTCACTTTAAAGCTCGAGCTGTTATTCAAAGTCGCGTTGAGCAACCTCTAATGAAACAGCTGGATGATGAAATTTTATACTGAAAAAATTTTATACTTGTATCAAACAATTGCGATCATCAAATCTCCGGCAATTATACGCGCATTCCGAAAATACCTCGTATTTATCTAAAACAATTCACGAAGAAATTATATTATCAGTTCATAAAGTATTACAACTGATTACCAAGAAAGTGCAATCTGCTAAGTATTTAGGTATAATTGTGGATTCTACACTTGATATTGCTCATATTGATGAACTTACAACAATTATTAGGTACATACTAGTGCAGTAAACGGAGCGTTTTAGGTCTGAATTTTTTTTACTGTGCTCCGAATTGAATGAAAATTTGAAATTAGGTTCATCTTACCCCCAAGTTCAAAAGTGAAAACAATTCGGGTTGCGCCATCACCCCCCGGGGGGATGACGCCCCTTCTCATTTGTGTAATTACATTTTTTCAAAATAACGTCGGAAATCTATGGAAGAACTAATTATAAGAAAAACATGTATTATATAGTTTTTCAAAAAAACTAATACTTTTCAAGTTATTGGCCACTAAAGATTCATATATTTTTCGCGTTTTTCTTCGTTTTTTTTGCAAATATCTCCTAAAATATACATTTTAACGAAAATCGTGTAATGAACAAAATAATATCAATAAAAATCTTAATAAATCAGTATTACATAAAGGGTTCTAAAAAAAATATTAAGCAAGATTTGAAAGAGCAAAGTCGTTTTTTATTTCGTTCAAGATTTAATTGTTGTATTTAAAGCCATCTAGCGTCGAGGTTTTACATTTTATGCATTTCGGTGAAATTGGGTTTTAAGTGCTCAACATAAGCTCTAAAATGAGTGCTGTTACAAGTTTTTTGCGTGTAAAATGACTGAGCTATCATGCAAATAAGAAGCATATACGATATTTTTTTCTCTTAAATCATATGGTTTAATGAGCGCCATTTCCACCAGAATTAAAGTAATTCACATTCCATCTAGAATTCACTTCATCATAGACATCTTGATGGATTCTAGCAGATTCACTACTTTAGTACATACTATTTTCAGAATCCATCAAGATGTCTATGATGAAGTGAATTGAAGACAAGTGAAAAATATAGAAGACATTTTTTTCTCATAATTATTTCTTCTATCGATTGCCGACGTTAATATGAAAAAAATTAATCACACAATTGAGAAGGGGTGTCATCCCCCAGGGGGGTGATGGCGCAACCCGAATTGTTTTCACTTTTGAACTTTAGGGTAAGATGAACCTAATTCCAAAATTTCATTCAATTCGGAGCACAGTAAAAAAATTCAGAGGTTATACCCTTTTTTCCTCTCCGTTTACTGCACTATACGTGATAATGGTAAAATTGTCAAAAGATTTCGAGAATTTTTCTATATAGGCTCGAGATATTAAAGATGCTCCGTTAAAATCTCTTAAAGAAATGGGTCGAATATCATGAATTGTTATCCTGGTCAATCTTACGATAATACGTACAATATTATGTCAGCTTTATATTCAAGAGTGCAGTAACATTCTGCTCACTCCTTAAATTTAGCAGCGGAATCTGTAACCAAAGCAGCACTTTTTGTACTCAGCAATAATTATAAAATGTTTTAATATTTCAATTCATCGTTGGAAGATCCGATCGACTTCCCAGTCGGTCTGCTCGACATGCTGCATGCTACGCGTTAAAAAAAATGCCCTTGAACAATGAAAAATGAAAATTTATTACCGAAAGCAAAGATGAAAGACCTACAACGCTGTCTTAAGCTAGGGGATTGCAGCAAAAATTACAACATTTGTAAACAGCAATACTAGTCATTGTTTCTAATGCAATTTTGGATCACTTTAATGCTGCTAGTAAGAAGTTTCAAGATTCAAATGCAAATTTATTTTTTCTTATACAAATGTATAGTTCTTTGGCATTATTTTTACAGGACGTGAGAGATAAACAACTCTCTAAATATGAGAAAAGAGCCAAAGCACGTTCTCGGGTAAAAAAACATTATTAATATGACAACCATCGTAATCCGAAAAATCCGAAAAATTCAGGCAGGCGGGTTAGAAGAGCATGATAGAATACATTTATGGGGAGAAGATAATTTTCCAATAAATGTTTAATAAACAATTCTAGACAAAATTTAAGTGTACAATTAGCAGGACATAAAATTGCTTATCTATTTATTTATTCATAAGCAAGCCGGAATCAATAATAATAAATATTACTTAAGGCTTTTGTCAGTTCTTATCATGGCCTCTGATCTGTCTGAAATGGAAACTAGTGAATTGAACTTCAAATTCAGCGTTTGCTTTACAGTAAAGTTCTTCTCTAGATATAGTACAAGTACTTTAAACGTTTAAGTACCAGATTACAGATACTTATACGACCACGGTTTAGATACCTGAAAAGTGAAGATGCTTGACAATGTCTTGGTTCATCCGATCGCGATCTAGTACTTTTGACGTGCGCCGTATAGTACTGAGTCTAAATTACAAGGTGGACATGCCTTCTGCTGAATCTCTTTCCAAACCCCAAGTTGGTGTTGGTAATGGTTAGAGGATAACCACTATTAGAAAGTGAATCTTTTCTAAATTAAAAAAAAAAACTTTGAATTTTTAGGTGTATTGAAGAACCCAAGGATGTTCCCGGGCAGAAGCCTGGAAGAGAATCAAAATAAGCCTAGAGGTGCAAACAAGCGGTGCACTCAAAAATAAATTTGATGCATTATCGGATCGGTTGGATATGGACTCGCACAGGGAGTTGGACAAGTACCGAATAGTTTCATGGAGGAAGAAAGCAAAGCAGAAGGAACCAGAGAGAAATGTAGGCAGCATCCATCCGAGTGTGGCTCTCAGAAAACACCGAAAAAGAAAATAGAAATTGCACCCATCATAATCAAAGCTAATTACAAAAATTAAATCCAGATATCAGTTTCTCAACACACAATTACACAAGATTTACACCGATACACTCAGAAAGTATTACGCGAATGTCACTGCCAGTTGTACACCTACTCAATGAAGAAAAATTTATCAAAATAAATAACAATGACTGGACTCCATCCTTCGACACCTGAATCAGAAGTTTGCGAAGCTCTCTTATCAAAAAATAGAAAAGCACCAGGACCTGACGGACTACAAACATAATACTTAGACAATTGCCGATGAACGCTTTCATTTTACGTAACCGCATAACAAATTCTTGTGATATAAAATCTAAGTCGCAAGTTAAGAAGCTTTCATTAAGAAATGTTACATCCTCCGAGGATGTCTGTCGGGTCCAGGCGCAAACCCTTGGACCCACTTAATGTATAGTAGTGTGTCTGTTGTGCTAGGAGAAGCCCACAGTCCCAGCAAAACTCAGATCATCCTTTATAGTAGCTATTCCCTCCGTAACTCCGTTTGTCCGATACTCCGTTAATTAGGATAACTAAGTCAGTATGTAAGTCTACAAGTTTATGATTAAAGATTTGTTTCATTCGTGTAGCTAGATTTGCCAGTCTCCACAGGTAAGAGGGTGGTCATAGAAGTCGGGTTAAGAAGTGGAAGGAAACCCTTGGGAGTGCAATTCCAAAATATAATAAATGGCAGTCATTGCACCCCAAGAAAGGGGCTTCAAGGGAGATTGGTGAACTCATTTAGGGAACCTGAGAAACCCACTATTGATCCGGAGCCATCTACCTCTGGCGTCCAACACAAGAACAGCAATACAGAAGAGGCAAAAATCCCGCCTAACAATAAAATATCTACGAGAAACGTTTAAAATCAATTTTAAATACCAGGTCTTCAATAATTATTTACACAAAATCTTTAGTGACACCGCAAAATAACATGAAAAAGTGAAAGGAATGCTAAGGGACTGCAATTATCAATTTTAAACCTACACGATCAAAGAAGAAATACCAAAGAAAGTAAACATAACTGGTCTACATGAGGCAAGTAGTGCAAATAAAACGGAAAAAATGATGCATAATTTATATGCTAAATACTCATTTGTTTTCAACAACATTTATGACGGACCTACACCTACGGGTATATATCCAAACGAAGCTAACAAAATGTTATGTACGTATATATTTATTGAAATATATGCCTATGCTGTTCGTAAACAAAAGGCATAGCATCAAGAACATCCTTATTAAGGCTAGCAGTTCGGACGCCGAAATCATCGTCGACACTTAGATTTGGGATCAGCAAACTTTAAGGTTAGGATTCAGGTTGCAACAGAAGAAAAATGGTATTCACTTATTCATTCACGTCGGGTAACTCGACGATCAAATGAGAATCGACAAGCTGATACACAAGTTGGGGAAGATAACTTGTATATATGTTCTGACATTAATGATGCATGCGATCTTTTTTACTTTACAATTTATAGCTTATTAGATAGATTTGGTCCTAAAACAGAAAATTACTTCCAATAAATTTAAGCCTTGGTTTAATTTAGGAACCAATATCACTTTTTATTGAGAAAATTTTAAATTGCACAGGAAATTAACGAAAACACTTCTAATCTAGAAAGATATTGTGATATTCCTGGTGCTATTGTTAATGCATTCAATTCTTGCTTTATTAGTGTTAATTAGCCTAAATTTGAGGCGCAAAAACAGAATTGAAACAATTATTCAAATTATTATTTATGTCCAAGAAGTTGAAAAATAATTGATCTTCGCGTCAACATTATTGAACATAAACCTTGCAATTCACACCTTCTCATGCTCTTCATTTTGGAGGATTTTGAAAAGGTTCTATCAAAATTATGAAGCATTATATCCGGAGCATGGAGTCATACTATCTTAGCTATGACTGTTTTGACACAATTTGAAGCCGTGCTGAATTCCATACCAATTTTTGCGTTCACGGATGATAGCACTGATACTGCCTATATTTGTCAGAATCATTTCATTATCGGAAGTGCATTAACAGCCCTTCCAGAGCCGTTCATAGACAACACCAATATTAACCCAATTAGATTACGTCAGAAAATAGCAAGTATGTGTAACCAAGTTTAGATAGGTTGGTCAAAGTAGTACATGCCAGATTTGAAAAAAAAAACTGAATGGTGTAAAACTCAACCAAATTCCAAAAGAGATGACATTGATTTATTGAAGGAGGATAATGTTCCTCTATTGCATTGGCCAATTGCTAGAGTGGTATGTACAAAACCAGGAAAGGATGAAATTGTACCATTACCATAACCGGAAGTACTTCTATGTATTTTAGTACAGATGTAATATTGCTATACGAACAAAAGTTTGTCAAGAATTATCTAAACGTAAGCGAAGTAATATTTCTATAAAAATTATTTTTAAAATATGACTTATTTTTAGGCTTCTATATGTACTTCTCCCTCAAGTTAAATATTTCGATGTCGATCCCAAACCCCAGGAGAAATTCTACGTTGAAGTTGGTGTCTTTTATTTTGAATAAAATCTCACACTCATCGGGCGAAAGGGAATCCGGTTCCTATTCCGCAACCCTGCAGCGGAACCGTTTACAAGGGCTCTCGCAAGAGAGTTATCGATATTACAAATATAAAACCAATATCACAATTAAATTTAGATAGTATCTTAAGAAGTTTCAGTTTTTAAAAGAAATTAAGATGCCTTTTGTTTGCCAAAAACATCGATTAACTACACTGTTATTGTTACATGATGACATTATATATGGAAATGCAATATTAAATTTATTGTAGAAACTAGATATGAAATTGTTAAAACTTGAAATACTATCAAAGGCAGTTGTTACAGAATTCCACCTTTCCCTATTAAGTAAATGTAAAAAAAAATAATTTTATTCGAATTACTAAATCGTCTGATATATTTATATTGTTTAGGTAGAACGTCGCGGTGTTGTGGTATACTGAGAAAAATGCCAAAATGATTAGATAGGGTTGTATTATATAAAATAATGCGAGACATTCAAATTATTGAAAAAACGTCGATGCAGGATGAACTTTTTTTAGATTCTC
The DNA here is from genome assembly GCF_003426905.1 of Ctenocephalides felis. Taxonomy (NCBI): domain Eukaryota; kingdom Metazoa; phylum Arthropoda; class Insecta; order Siphonaptera; family Pulicidae; genus Ctenocephalides; species Ctenocephalides felis. Next base: position 261,780 of record NW_020537649.1, on the reverse strand, counting down.
GAGCCGGCTCAAATATAATCTGAACCAAAAGAATATAAAAACCGAAAGAATATAATTGATTTTTAAGATCATTTGAATAAATATTTGCTTTGTCAAAATGAATATTAAAATTACCACAAATAATCAGTTTATTGTATTTATTATATAGCTCGTTACTAAGATCATAAAGTAATTGAATTACTCGTGATCTATTTTGGTTTGGTGAACAATATACACAGATAAGGCAAAAAGAAAAAGCTTTAAAAGTTATTTCTGCTATGCAGTATTCAAAAAGTTTTTCAATTTGCATTTTTAGTTCAATACAAATTGAATGTAAGCAAATAATTTCTAAAATTTCTCCATGTCCATAAATACTTCTGCAGAATTATGATTTTTAACTTCCCGTAGGGCAAGTTATGTAATCGCAAAAAAATCGAAAATGAAAATTTTTATATATCTTTACGTTTCAGAGGTTTCTGAACATTTTGGCATACCTTAGAAAAAATGGATGTATGTGTGTGTGTGTGTGTGGTGTGTGTGTGTGTATGTATGTATGTATGTATGTATGTATGTATGTATGTATGTATGTATGTGTGTGTATGTATGTGCGGATACAAATTTCGTCGACGATTTCGGGAACACGGATCACCGATTTGAATAATTCAAAAACATTCGATTCGTATTGATAAGGAGACGTGCTGATTAGTTTTTGGCGAAGGCAGGTCTAGCCGTTCCAAAGATACGGGGCAAAAAGTGCCAGAAACGTTACATCCGTTTTTAAGAGAACGGAGCGTCCGATTTGAATAATTCAAAAAATATTTTACTTGTATGACAAGATGAAGAATTGATCCAATTTTCATGAAGGCAGGTCTAGCGGTTTCGGAGATCTAATGAAAAAAGTAAAAGAAAATGCCATTTGGCGGTCAAAAATGATCATTAGACATATGCACATCAAATTATCAGATATTTATAGAGATTTTAACAATAAGTATAATTTTTTCACATTTCTATGGGTTCCGTACCAATGCTTATGCGTTAGGCGGCGGCGCGGCACTTGCGCTGTGACATTTCGTCTCTATGCAGTTCAAGCAGTACGATTGCATTGAAAAAAAGTTCAGAATTTCCAAAATATGTCAAAATGAAGAAAACATTTTTCTTTTCAAAAAAAATTTTGTTTTCAAAAAAAAAATTTTTCTTTCAAAAAAAAAATTTTTTTTTCAAATAATTTTTTTTTTTCAAAATATGGTAATTTTTTATCAAATTTATAGTTTTTCAAAAGTCTAATTTTTTCGAAGTAATTTTTTTTTCAAAAATGTTAATCGTTTTAAAAAAATAATAATTATGGGTACGGGAAGTTCCAGCAATTTGCCTTAAGGCACGATGCCCTAATTGCCTTAAGACAGAATTCCACTTACAGCTAGTTATCAATTTGAGTTCAGTTTCTTTAAGCCAATGCTCGGCAAAACAGATAACCGAGGCTTTAACATCTTACAATACAATATCGATTTTATTTAACTTATAGATAGGTTTTGAATATTTTGAAAAAGTATGCCAAAATTTGATTTAGATGAAATGAAAGTTATGTGATGAGTTGGTTATTATTTGTGAAGGAGTATTAGCCAAAACTGGAAGAGGTGGAATATTGGTAGAAACTAGTGATGTGCCAAGTCGAATCAAGTGATTCGAATCATTCGAATCAAGCCTTTAACGACTTGATTCGAATCAGATTTTACTTGATTCGAATCAACTCGTATCAAGCCGCGAAATATTTACTGTGATAAAATATGTATTAAACAAATTTTTCATAAATATAAAATTTTTCATAAATATAAATATAAAAAAATGTTTTAATTTATTTCAATATTATAATAATATAAAAAATAAATATCATAAATATAAAAAATAATAATGAATAAAATCATGCGAGCCACCCGACTTTAATATGCTAAATGTATCGGCCGACACCAATCGTCTTTATATGACTTTAAACGCATTCATCGACTAACTATATCATTCGACTTCATACGGCTCAAACCGAATCAGCGGCGATATGAGTTGTTCCGACTTCATGACTCAAACCGAATCAAGCGGCGATATGAGTTATTCCGACTTCATGAGCCAAACCGAATCAAGCGGCGTTCTGAGTTGTTCCGACTTCATATGAGTCAAACCGAATCAAGCGGCGTTATGAGTTATTCCGAATTCTGATTCGAATCATCCCGACTTCAAGCCGTTCGAGCGATATGAGTTCAAGCGATATGAGATAACCGTATGGGCGATACAATGCGTCGTCGTTCTTGCATGTTTATTTATTTTACGGAGAGCTGAGAGCGATTTTGTTCGTGAAATATCAATACCCAATTTTGATAATAATTAAGTGTTTTAGATTTAAATGTTATCAGAATAAACCACTCGAAATTATGAAACGAGTTTCGGGAATCTTTCAATATAATTCTCTTTTGAAACAATTACTAAACACCAGAAAGTCAGTAAATAATATGTTAACTTCTGATTATGTAAGTAATGGCAAATTCACATTAATTAAATAACTTTTAGCTCTCAGTTTAGATGCGATCCCTTACTGATTACATA
>NW_020537649.1:191100-258209 GCF_003426905.1 Ctenocephalides felis | reverse complement strand
AAAAATCATCATCGCACGGTATTGCACGAATTAAGTTATCAAACCGTCATCATGGCCCATAGAAACGCATCATCAAACTTTTGCGTTCGAATCGTTCGTTGCTCTAGACTTTCTAGACTCTCGCCAGAGCTCAAACTGATTCTGCGATTCTTCGATTTATCGGAAATTTTTGGCTATAAATTGATATATTTATTATACCCCACCGCCTAAAATGATACACGATGAGCAAAACAAATTTTAGGACAGTATTTTAGGCGTCCATCGCAGCTGAACAACGTAAACACTAACGACTTTATATATTAAGATATATATTATTAATGCGAACCTGTATTTGTTTTCTTAGTCTTAGGGCTGTTCTTCCCGAAATCTTACCCTCTTCTTGCCTGGTTCAACCATCAGACAGTAACTTTCTCAATATTTGAGGACATGGCAAATAAATATTTGCCTCCCAAAATAGTACGCTTTGGAAAGTTTTATACGGACTTTAAAGCAAGAATTTTGATCTCGTCTGTTGAATTCTTTTTCCTTCTTTAGACTTTTCTTAATTGAGATAAATACAAATTCTTGCTCTTATATTCAATATTTCTGAAATATTGACAACAAACCTCACTTGACAACCTTAGGGGTACTGCCAAAACTTATTTTCCAGGTATTTAGGCCTCTATCTCATAATTAAGATCATAAGATGCATTTATTAGTAAATTTAAGGAGTTAAAGCACAAGGGAAATTCAATCTGAGTGAATGTATTATTTCCTGATCCATTAGTTGAAATATTGATATATTTGATGAACATGTCACATCATTCTGTAATATCAATAAAATTATATAAAATAATTGACATACAATCACATTTACCACATACTTTGAAGATCAGAGTTCCCGCAATGAAAATGCAATACCAATAATGCAAATATAATAATATGAAAACAAACTCACCTGGTCAATTTATCCCATCATCAAAGAATATAGATTTGAATTTAATTTCTTCCGTTGTCATTTAATGTCATAGCGCTGACGAGCATATCGTAACCAGTTTGAGACTTCTTCTTACTCAGTGATAAGTGAGTGTTATAACATCTATTTCAAATATAAGAGAATTTATTATTTAAATTTGTATAATTACGAGTAAACAATTTCATAGTAATCATTTCATAAAGAGGGACATTGTTCTTCAAGCCAAGCCTTGAACATTGCATAGCCATCTCATTCAGCATTAGTCGCTTACACACAATGCAATGTGCAGATTGCAATGTGTTCCTCCCCTGTTCTGTAACCAACTTCCATAACAAAGAGTTGCTTAAACAATTACGCAGATAAGTGTGTTTATGCATATATAAATATTACACACTGATCATATACAGATATTCAAATATATAATATATTTATACTAGAGAAGACTTACATATTTTTTACAGAACTCGTTGTCATCTCAGACGCATTTCTAGTGTATTCAATTTCTCCATCGTCTTCAATGGCAAGATCAAGTCAATCTTCTTATGGAAACATTTGAAGTGAAGATTCAAATTAAGAACTCATTCATTTGTTGCTAAGTTATACCTAAAACATTTTTTTTAAATTTTCAATATTTTTTCCATGCTCTTTCCATACAAAACTTTGATTGAATTGCGCATTATCTAAAAGTTAATATTAAGAGCTAAAACTTTCAGTGAATTGTTTTTTATCAATTTGGAACCATTTGAGCCCCTGGGAGCAAGGAAATTTGAAAATTACCATTTTAAGGACCACCCTAATATATATATATATATATATATATATATATATATATAATATGCATGTATTTATGTATATTTCTATGCATGGACGACCACGATGATCAATGGCAAATAAGGAAGTGAATGAATAAATCTTTTAATGAATTATCGATCAAATAATCAATGAATTAGTTACTAACGAACTAAAGAATAAGACAAAATAATATTCATTAAATCTAAATAAATATACAGGGTGTCCCAGAACTTAAGGTCAAGCCGAAACGGTGTGATAGTATTATTGACCTTATGAAAAAGATTTATTAGATTTTGCTGGAACTTCCCGTACCGTAACGAAATGTTCGAGGAATACTGAATGTTTTCAAATAGATTATTATAAATATTGTAAAATTGTCTAATATTTATAAGAATTATATAAACTGAATTGCAAAGTTGAAATTATTTGTTTCAACAAAAAACTAAAAAAAAAAAAAAAATCGAACAAAAATTTTTTTTCCAAAATCAATTATTTTGTTAAGACAAGCAGAAAGTTTTTTGAATCATTCAAATCGGACGCTTAGTTCTCTCAAAAACTGCCATTTTTTACATATTTAGCTCTGTATCTTCGAAATGGCTGGGCCTGCCTTTGCCAAAAACTAATAAACACTTCTCCCAATCATTACTAATTGAATGTTTTTTAGATCATTAAAATCGGATACTCCGTTCTCTCAAAAATTCGATTTCTATTTTCCGCACTCTTTGCTCCGTATCTCCGAAGCGGCTGGACCTGCCTTTGCCAAAAACTAATCAGCTCTTTTCCCTATCAATAGGAATCGAATGTTTTTTGAACCATTCAAATCGGTTGATCCGTGCGCCCTAAAACGTGACTGGAAATTTGTATCCACACATACATACACACACACACATACACACACACACACATCCATTTTTTCTGAGGTATGCCAAAATGTTCAGAAACCTTCAAAACGTCGAGAAATGTAAAAATTTTCAATTCCGATTTTCGGCCCATTACAATAACTTACCCTACGGGAAGTTAAAAATTATTCAATTTAATGGCACATTTACCAAAAAAAATCCTATAGTATACGATATATCCCTATTATACATGAAAGGTTTTATATAGAAATGAAAATGCTTAGCTACATTATTGTTAGAGCACAAACCTATTTTTAGTTCTGTACTAGAGTCAGCAGAGTTGTTTGAGTCTAGGCATTTATGCAAAGGAAAAGCATTTTTCCTACCGGATTATTAGATTTTTTGTTTCATATTTTCTTTGCATCTCTAATATCTACTGTCGTCGTGTTATGGTGCTCATTTAATTTTTCAGTTACTTTATTTACTGTGTTGCTTCTTTTCATTTTTTTAATATTGTTTTCCGTGCTTAACTTCTTCTGACTTGCATTTCTTCTTTTTTTTTCTAATATAACTTTCGTTGCTCTTCTCACGATTAAGTTTCTGTGTTACAGGGCGTTTATTTATTAAATCATTATTATAAAGCGTCAACAAATTTTTAATTGTATTCATGAAATGTGACTGTTTCATATATTTATCATCATGGCAGATATTGTCTTTAATGTATTGAAAAATAATTCGACAGCAGCATTTGAATACAAATGTTTTCTGTCATTATCTAGCATTAGTCCTGATCACAAAGGTATAATTGGAATATACCTGTCCATTACATAATTTAAGAAACCTGGAAAGCAAAAACGATTAGTAAATCTTTCTTTCGGCATAATCTTTTCGGCTTTGCATTTAATATGAAGGAAATCTTTATAAAATAGACTATTTCGTACAAGATCTTGACATTGTTCACGATCATTTGTTATTTCTGAAACGTCAGTATCAGTCAAGATTGTCTTGTTGGATACTGAGTCATTATTTTCTAATAGATTTATTTTCTTGATCGCTAAATCTATTAGTACATTATGATATTTGCTACCTAAAATCCACACAATATGAGTGAACATTTTTCGAGCATGGTTTAAATCTCTACATCTTTCACCTAAAAGGAAAATAATTGAGCTTACAGATAACGACATTATTTCCTGATTACAATTTGCAAATTTTTTTGCATGATATGACAGTCTCTTTGTGGAATGACTGCAACATAAATGCAGTGTTATGTTTTCTGTAAATAGTTTAAAACTATTATCATTCAAAAAAATATAGCACTTATTAATATAATCAATCAAATTTGTCTTATTGCAACCTTGGATTATTGCATGAATGCTTGCATAGCTGTGGTCGCAAACCACATGTTTAAGGCATATGACCGCCTAATTCATCTATACAATCTGTAATACCCCTTTCAATCGCTCTAACATTATGTTCACTTAATAAACTATTTATCTATGGATATGTATAACGATCTGTATTTGTGGGCACTATCATTACACCTGAATATAAAAATATTCTCTTACAAAAGGAGGAAGTTTTTTTTACTAAACTATCTGTCGCAAATACCCTTTTAATACATCACATGCTTCATTACTTACTGCTACCGGAATCATCTTTAACAGGTCAGATAAAATTTGCTTTTTCGGTGGTATTGTCAATTCCCGTAATATCATAAGGATCCATATTATCGTCGGGATGGAAGTCATTTTTCTTCTTTTCTTTATACTTTGCCTGACACATGCAAACTTGTGAAGGTAGATTGTATACTTTACCGAAATTTTCATATGATTCAGGAAATTCTGTTATCATATCTTTGAACTGCTCGAGACAATATGCTGATGGTTGTTGATGTTTAAGTTTTTTTTTTAAAATCATCTCTATCTTTTTCTCTTAGTTGCCTACACCTAAGAATTGGATTAGTTTCTGTACCATGATCAAGTATACCTTCAGGTATGATTAAAATTTCTTTAATCATTTTTTGATGAGGATCAAAATTAATGTGAGCATTAAATATCATGCAATTTCTAACATCCTCTTCCTCCTTTTGATTTCTATTCTTGGGACAATAAGCTCTAATATGGGCACTTTTTTATTTACACGTGCATAGCGAAAGGTCAAATCGCAAGGATATATTGCAGCTTTCTTAAAACACTCTAAAGATGTTTCCTTATAATATTTTTTTTATTTGTACCATCTTCAATATGAAATAAATCCTCAAATTGAAGATCTGAAGAAAATAGCTTAATTTCTTTAGGGATTTTGTCTGTAACACTAATTTATGAGTTTTCGATATTACTATATTCTAAAGCACAATTAGAAACACCAGAAAAATTGCCAGTCATCGTGCTTGACAAAACATCCATTTTTGTAACAATATAAGATTGTACAAAGCAAATATTCTAAAAATAAAAGATTAAAAGTTAACAAGGATAAATTAGGATAAGTATGATTATGTAAAATATTTATTTTGTTTTTGATAAATATAAATAATATGCCTCACCTTAATATTGTTATATTATTAATTTGTCAAAGAAGTTCCGGTATATGCCGAATATTGCTATAATACACTATAAGACCCTAAGAATAAAACGGAAAAACTCGTAAAAGTAATAAGTTATTAATAAAATATTGTTCTTTATATTATATTGATATTTAAGGCAAAATGCCATTATAACATGTTATCAATAAATAACATATTGATCGTGTATCTTATAAATAATATGCCTTGCCTTACTTTACTATATTATTCCAGTCCGAGTGAAAGAACTCTATCTACTACTTACCTGCAGTATTTGCGTCCCAAAAAATGCTTTTTAAATTTATTGTGATAACTTTCCATAAACATAGTCCAAAAATTATCCTCATAGTATTGTACGAATTATTATGACATCAAACCGTCATCATAGCCCATACAAACGCATCATAAGAAGGCGTCCATTAATCACGTGAGCGAGTTTTTAAGGATTTTTAGACCCCCCTCCCCCACCAAACATCACGTGTATTTTTAATTATATGAAAAAAATGTAAAATTTCTGATTTTTTTTGAAAATGTTTGAACTTTTTTTTAAAAAATAGTAAAAAAAAATAAATACACGTGATATCTGATTCTATGATTCCACGATTTTTCGGAGAAAAGTCAAAATATTTTATTTTCATAAATATAAATTTTCGGCTATAAATTGGGATGGTGGATATATATATTTGATCTTATAAAATAGTCCGCACATGTGCAAGTGTAGGTATGAAAATACAATTTGCAGTTTTTGCATCTTACGCATGTTGTATTGTAAATAGCATTTTGTAGCTTAATCTCGTATCGCACATCGTTATTCTCTGAAGATTGGTCCTTCCATTCTCTGTGGTCAATCCCAATCACATCATTAGATGGTACTTTCAAGCTGTCCGAATGAGCTTTCCTAACCTTCTTATGCTTTTGTGAAACATTACTGCCATGTAGTCTTTCATTTCTTTTGAAGTTTGCATCCTTTTCACCTTCAACACAACGTCAATAGCTTTGTCCAATCGCCTGGCACATTTTTGTCCCATAATTATGCTTTTTAATTTATTATGGTACCTTTCGTGGTACATATTAGTATTAATGCTCAAGGTTTTCCTAAAATAATATGCCCAAGTTGTTGGTCTGTTTTTATATTTTTTTGTAAAATATTAAGCAAATTATTGCGCATCCATATCCTGCTCAAGGGTTTTCACATATGAGTTCATTTCTCGCCAAAATTGAGTTTTATCTAAAATTGCTCTAATTTCTAACAAGCAGTTAAATACTGTGACTTGTTTTTCACTGTGTCGAAACTTTGCATTCACTGCCCTCTTCCAGCTTTGCGACACATGCTATGAGCAGAGTAGATTATTATCTGTTGGTGTCATAACTGATGACCAGGCATTATAATATGCTGGTGCATCATCAGACATAAATGTTGATGCAGCTATGATTCCCATCTTCTCTTTGATTCTATGATAAGTGAAATTGTGAAAATAATATTTCTTTATTGGAAATTAAAAAAAAATTACATGTTCTCTTTCATGGTAGCTATGAAGGCTAATTTTAATTTATTATAATAGTAATTATAAATATTGAAGCAGGTCCAAAGCTTCTTACAAACTCTGAAAGATCAAGATTGCATCGTCAAACAAAACAACTGCAGGAAAATAATCGATTACTGTCAATTTATTAGAAAATTTTGAGCGAGGTATTAATTTAGATGTTAATGTCAACACCATTGACATAAGTAAGAATCGAAAAACGCTACACCTATTCACATTTAAACATATTATTCTGTTATCTTTTTAGATGAACATTATATAAATATGTATAATGGTCGACACTAATAAACGTGTGCATTACGAGTGTTACCATATTACTAATAAACATTGTTCAAAATTGTTATATGATGTATTTATTTTTACTTAACTTAAATTTGCTACTTCGTACAGTAGCAAATAAGTTTTACTTCAATCGCGTGTGATCCTTAAGCGCACTCTTTTTTTTATAAAAACTATCTTCAATTTATCGCAGAACAAATAATTTACGAAGTCAATTTGGATGTGTACAAAAAATATTTTCTGCATTATAATATTGGACATACTTCTCCGAAAAGAGATAAATTTCATAACAATCAGTCTAAACAGAAAGAAGAAAATCATATTAATAACGCATTACTTTACTCAAACAATAGAGACTTTAATGTAAACAACATCACACAATCTACCAGTCAGTCGAAAATGACTGATTTTGTTTTCAGTCAAGAAAATAGTTTCTACCAATATTCCACCTCTTCCAGTTTTGGCTAATACTCCTTCACAAATAATAACCAACTCATCACATAACTTTCATTTCATCTAAATCAAATTTTGGCATACTTTTTCAAAATATTCAAAACCTATCTAATAAGTTAAATAAAATCGATATTGTATTGTAAGATGTTAAAGCCTCGGTTATCTGTTTTGCCGAGCATTGGCTTAAAGAAACTGAACTCAATTTGATAAAAATCATAATTCTGCAGAAGTATTTATGGACATGGAGAAATTTTAGAAATTATTTGCTTACATTCAATTTGTATTGAACTAAAAATGCAAATTGAAAAACTTTTTGAATACTGCATAGCAGAAATAACTTTTAAAGCTTTTTCTTTTTGCCTTATCTGTGTATATTGTTCACCAGACCAAAATAGATCACGAGTAATTCAATTACTTTATGATCTTAGTAACGAGCTATATAATAAATACAATAAACTGATTATTTGTGGTAATTTTAATATTCATTTTGACAAAGCAAATATTTATTCAAATGATCTTAAAAATCAATTATATTCTTTCGGTTTTTATATCCTTTTGGTTCAGATTATATTTGAGCCGGCTCGAGAATCTACAAAAAGTTCATCCTGCATCGACGATTTTTTCAATAATTTGAATGTCTCGCATTATTTTATATAATACAACCCTATCTAATCATTTTGGCATTTTTCTCAGTATACCACAACACCGCGACGTTCTACCTAAACAATATAAATATATCAGACGATTTAGTAATTCGAATAAAATTATTATTTTTTTTACATTTACTTAATAGGGAAAGGTGGAATTCTGTAACAACTGCCTTTGATAGTATTTCAAGTTTTAACAATTTCATATCTAGTTTCTACAATAAATTTAATATTGCATTTCCATATATAATGTCATCATGTAACAATAACAGTGTAGTTAATCGATGTTTTTGGCAAACAAAAGGCATCTTAATTTCTTTTAAAAAACTGAAACTTCTTAAGATACTATCTAAATTTAATTGTGATATTGGTTTTATATTTGTAATATCGATAACTCTCTTGCGAGAGCCCTTGTAAACGGTTCCGCTGCAGGGTTGCGGAATAGGAACCGGATTCCCTTTCGCCCGATGAGTGTGAGATTTTATTCAAAATAAAAGACACCAACTTCAACATAGAATTTCTCCTGGGGTTTGGGATCGACATCGAAATATTTAACTTGAGGGAGAAGTACATATAGAAGCCTAAAAATAAGTCATATTTTAAAAATAATTTTTATAGAAATATTGTGACAAATGGGGTTGAAGCCCCCTTCTTGGGGTATGCAATGGCTGCCAAATATTATATTCTAGCCTTGCAACCCCATTACGAAGGAGTAACTTCAACACTCCAATCGCCCGCTAAAGTACCTGTAATTACCTGTGGGGGTTAGTAGCTACTATACGAATGAAACCAAGATTACTTTTATAACCAAATCTATTCAAAGAGTTAATAGTTCATCGCGTATGTATTTGTGGAACTTGACTGTACTTGCATACAGTCAATGTTCCCTAGCTATTACTTCTTATTCTTATATCTTATGCATATATAAATGTATGAGTATATGGGGGGAGAATAGCTACAGCTTATAATCTACATAATCTGACCTTTAAGCTGGACCTGCCTTGTTGCACAACACACACACAACTAACACTAACGTATCCCAAGGCGTTCGCCTATGGGATACGTCTTCGTTGGCTCTAACTTCTTAATTGCCGGGACCTCCAGAGCAACTCTCTAATGGACCCAAGAACCAATAAATAGTTAATGGTAGGGGTTGTGTACCCTGGGGTTGACGACCATCAGGCGATAATAATCATTCATAAGACGATAATATTGATTATCGTCACAATATTACTTCGCTTACGTTTAGATAATTCTTGACAAACTTTTGTTCGTATAGCAATATTACATCTGTACTAAAATACATAGAAGTACTTCCGGTTATGGTAATGGTACAATTTCATCCTTTCCTGGTTTTGTACATACCACTCTAGCAATTGGCCAATGCAATAGAGGAACATTATCCTCCTTCAATAAATCAATGTCATCTCTTTTGGGATTTGGTTGAGTTTTACACCATTCAGTTTTTTTTTCAAATCTGGCATGTACTACTTTGACCAGCCTATCTAAACTTGGTTACACATACTTGCTATTTTCTGACGTAATCTAATTGGGTTAATATTGGTGTCTATGAACGGCTCTGGAAGGGCTGTTAATGCACTTCCGATAATGAAATGATTCTGACAAATATAGGCAGTATCAGTGCTATCATCCGTGAACGCAAAAATTGGTATGGAATTCAGCACGGCTTCAAATTGTGTCAAAACAGTCATAGCTAAGATAGTATGACTCCATGCTCCGGATATAATGCTTCATAATTTTGATAGAACCTTTTCAAAATCCTCCAAAATGAAGAGCATGAGAAGGTGTGAATTGCAAGGTTTATGTTCAATAATGTTGACGCGAAGATCAATTATTTTTCAACTTCTTGGACATAAATAATAATTTGAATAATTGTTTCAATTCTGTTTTTGCGCCTCAAATTTAGGCTAATTAACACTAATAAAGCAAGAATTGAATGCATTAACAATAGCACCAGGAATATCACAATATCTTTCTAGATTAGAAGTGTTTTCGTTAATTTCCTGTGCAATTTAAAATTTTCTCAATAAAAAGTGATATTGGTTCCTAAATTAAACCAAGGCTTAAATTTATTGGAAGTAATTTTCTGTTTTAGGACCAAATCTATCTAATAAGCTATAAATTGTAAAGTAAAAAAGATCGCATGCATCATTAATGTCAGAACATATATACAAGTTATCTTCCCCAACTTGTGTATCAGCTTGTCGATTCTCATTTGATCGTCGAGTTACCCGACGTGAATGAATAAGTGAATACCATTTTTCTTCTGTTGCAACCTGAATCCTAACCTTAAAGTTTGCTGATCCCAAATCTAAGTGTCGACGATGATTTCGGCGTCCGAACTGCTAGCCTTAATAAGGATGTTCTTGATGCTATGCCTTTTGTTTACGAACAGCATAGGCATATATTTCAATAAATATATACGTACATAACATTTTGTTAGCTTCGTTTGGATATATACCCGTAGGTGTAGGTCCGTCATAAATGTTGTTGAAAACAAATGAGTATTTAGCATATAAATTATGCATCATTTTTCCGTTTTATTTGCACTACTTGCCTCATGTAGACCAGTTATGTTTACTTTCTTTGGTATTTCTTCTTTGATCGTGTAGGTTTAAAATTGATAATTGCAGTCCCTTAGCATTCCTTTCACTTTTTCATGTTATTTTGCGGTGTCACTAAAGATTTTGTGTAAATAATTATTGAGGACCTGGTATTTAAAATTGATTTTAAACGTTTCTCGTAGATATTTTATTGTTAGGCGGGATTTTTGCCTCTTCTGTATTGCTGTTCTTGTGTTGAACGCCAGAGGTAGATGGCTCCGGATCAATAGTGGGTTTCTCAGGTTCCCTAAATGAGTTCACCAATCTCCCTTGAAGCCCCTTTCTTGGGGTGCAATGACTGCCATTTATTATATTTTGGAATTGCACTCCCAAGGGTTTCCTTCCACTTCTTAACCCGACTTCTATGACCACCCTCTAATTACCTGTGGAGACTGGCAAATCTAGCTACACGAATGAAACAAATCTTTAATCATAAACTTGTAGACTTACATACTGACTTAGTTATCCTAATTAACGGAGTATCGGACAAACGGAGTTACAGAGGGAATAGCTACTATAAAGTATAATCTGAGTTTTGCTGGGACTGTGGGCTTCTCCTAGCACAACAGACACACTACTATACATTAAGTGGGTCCAAGGGTTTGCGCCTGGACCCGACAGACATCCTCGGAGGATGTAACATTTCTTAATGAAAGCTTCTTAACTTGCGACTTAGATTTTATATCACAAGAACAGTGACTGTCCCAGGTCGAGCCCTGCGGTATTCCCGCCATCACTTGTTTAATTGTTGAAAGTCCGTTGTCTAATTGTACGGTGAATTTGCGGTCTGAGAGGTATGAGTGTAATGTTTTTGTAATGTACGGTGGAAAGTTGAGTTGGATAAGTTTGTAAATAAGTCAAAGTTGAGTAACACGAGTGGTATGATTACGTCCGTTAAAATTGAGAACTATATTTTATGAGTTGTGTCAGTGGATGTGGTGTGGACTCTCGTTCTTTGAAACCGTATTGTGTGTCAGGTATGATTTTGTTGCGTCTTATATGTATGTTCAGTCGTTTGAGTTGTAACTTTTTGGTTACCTTACTCATTGTGTTGTGGAGGCTGATCGTTCTATAGTTCTGTGGCATGCCTGACTGTTTTCTTGGCTTTATTATTGGAAATATAGTGGAAGTTTTCCATGGAGCAGGAAAGCAGCCTTTCGTAATAATTCTATTTGTTATGCGGTTACGTAAAATGAAAGCGTTCATCGGCAATTGTCTAAGTATTATGTTTGTAGTCTGTCAGGTCCTGGTGCTTTTCTATTTTTTAATAAGAGAGCTTCGCAAACTTCTGATTCAGGTGTCGAAGGATGGAGTCCAGTCATTGTTATTTATTTTGATAAATTTTTCTTTATTGAGTAGGTGTACAACTGGCAGTGACATTCGCGTAATACTTTCTGAGTGTATCGGTGTAAATCTTGTGTAATTGTGTGTTGAGAAACTGATATCTGGATTTAATTTTTGTAATTAGCTTTGATTATGATGGGTGCAATTTCTATTTTCTTTTTCGGTGTTTTCTGAGAGCCACACTCGGATGGATGCTGCCTACATTTCTCTCTGGTTCCTTCTGCTTTGCTTTCTTCCTCCGTGTAACTATTCGGTACTTGTCCAACTCCCTGTGCGAGTCCATATCCAACCGATCCGATAATGCATCAAATTTATTTTTGAGTGCACCGCTTGTTTGCACCTCTAGGCTTATTTTGATTCTCTTCCAGGCTTCTGCCCGGGAACATCCTTGGGTTCTTCAATACACCTAAAAATTCAAAGTTTTTTTTTTTAATTTAGAAAAGATTCACTTTCTAATAGTGGTTATCCTCTAACCATTACCAACACCAACTTGGGGTTTGGAAAGAGGATTCAGCAGAAGGCATGTCCACCTTGTAATTTAGACTCAAAAGGAGAACCCGCGCGTTGCTCGTCTCGGATTTTGATGAAACTTGGCACAATGGTAGATTTGATGCCCAAACTGACTGTGGTAAAATATTAGAGGCCTATGAAAAGCGGTTTAATTATAAAAATTAATTAAAGTTTGCATTGTAGCAGCGCGCGGCATGCATAGCTTGCGATGTTTTTCCTTATCAACAGCAGATTGACCGAGTGGCTATAGTCGTGGAATTCTAATTTTTGCTCCGGGGTTCAATTCCCGGTTCAGATATATTTTTTTTTATTTGATATTTATAATTTCACGTGTAAATAATATCAAAATTTATTTGATTTTTCAATTAATTTTATATTTTTCGCTAAATATTCTATAATAAAGTCCTCCGTAATACCGGTAAATTTTTATTTTGATATTACTTATGAAACTTACGATCATATAAATGTTAGTGATTCTTGAAACATTATAATTTTGTATTAATATCAGCAATAATACGGAAGAAGAGATATAATTTATTTCCATGTAAAAACTATGTTCAAATTTACAATTGTGGGGATCGTGGAGATTATGATGCAGTGAATAAATTTTATTAATGTTTTCAAGTCATATGTCGAAAAGGATTTTTTATATTAATATTAGATTCTTGGGCTGGTCAAACGTACAAAGTATCATCCTCATAATAGTAAATTTGAACATAGTTTTTAATTGGAAATAAATTATATCTCTTCTTCCGTATTATTGCTGATATTGCAGTTTGGGCATCAAATCTACCATTGTGCCAAGTTTCATCAAAATCCGAGACGAGCAACGCGCGGGTTCTCCTTTTCAGTACTATACGGCGCACGTCAAAAGTACTAGATCGCGATCGGAAGAACCAAGCATTATCAAGCATCTTCACTTTTCAGGTATCTAAACCGTGGTCGTATAAGTATCTGTAATCTGGTACTTAAACGTTCAACGTACTTGTACTATATCTAGAGAAGAACTTTACTGTAAAGCAAACGCTGAATTTGAAGCGCATTAGCACCATCTGTGATATGCGGAAAAAACTCATACAGAGTAAATCGGATTTGTTCTATGTTCACCTCCTTTCGTACTTGACAGAGGATCTTTAAGTAGGTAGTGTTCCGAGTGTGTCTTCCAAATCTTCAGAATACTTAGTCACTAACTAATCTGTCCGAATTTTCAATTCACTAGTTTCCATTTCAGACAGATCAGAGGCCATGATAAGAACTGACAAAAGCCTTTAAGTAATATTTATTATTATTGATTCCGGCTTGCTTATGAATAAATAAATAGATAAGCAATTTTATGTCCTGCTAATTGTACACTTAAATTTTGTCTAGAATTGTTTATTAAACATTTATTGGAAAATTATCTTCTCCCCATAAATGTATTCTATCATGCTTTTCTAACCCGCCTGCCTGAATTTTTCGGATTCTTTTACGATGGTTGTCATATTGATAATGTTTTTTTACCCGAGAACGTGCTTTGGCTCTTTTCTCATATTTAGAGAGTTGTTTATCTCTCACGTCCTGTAAAAATAATGCCAAAGAACTATACATTTGTATAAGAAAAAATAAATTTGCATTAGAATCTTGAAACTTCTTACTAGCAGCATTAAAGTGATCCAAAATTGCATTAAAAACAATGACTAGTATTGCTGTTTACAAATGTTGTAATTTTTGCTGCAATCCCCTAGCTTAAGACAGCGTTGTAGGTCTTTCATCTTTGCTTTCGGTAATAAATTTTCATTTTTCATTGTTCAAGGGCATTTTTTTTAACGCGTAGCATGCAGCATGTCGAGCAGACCGACTGGGAAGTCGATCGGATCTTCCAACGATGAATTGAAATATTAAAACATTTTATAATTATTGCTGAGTACAAAAAGTGCTGCTTTGGTTACAGATTCCGCTGCTAAATTTAAGGAGTGAGCAGAATGTTACTGCACTCTTGAATATAAAGCTGACATAATATTGTACGTATTATCGTAAGATTGACCAGGATAACAATTCATGATATTCGACCCATTTCTTTAAGAGATTTTAACGGAGCATCTTTAATATCTCGAGCCTATATAGAAAAATTCTCGAAATCTTTTGACAATTTTACCATTATCACGTATAGTGCAGTAAACGGAGAGGAAAAAAGGGTATAACCTCTGAATTTTTTTACTGTGCTCCGAAATGAATGAAATTTTGGAATTAGGTTCATCTTACCCTAAAGTTCAAAAGTGAAAACAATTCGGGTTGCGCCATCACCCCCCTGGGGGATGACACCCCTTCTCAATTGTGTGATTAATTTTTTTCATATTAACGTCGGCAATCGATAGAAGAAATAATTATGAGAAAAAAATGTCTTCTATATTTTTTCAAAAAAACTAATACTTTTCAAGTAATTGGCCACTAAAGATTCATATATTTTTCGCGTTTTTCTTCGTTTTTTTGCAAATATCTCCTAAAATATACATTTAACGAAAATCATGTGATAAACAAAATAATGTCAATAAAAATCTTAATAATTCGGTATTACATAAAGTGTTCTAGGACAGACAGACAGAAATAAAAATTTATTCAATAAATACAGTGTAAAATACAGTGAATTATATGTGGGTTTGTCTACCCTGGAGGTATTTTACCCAAAAGTTTATGGTTTTGCAACATTGTCTATATATTTGTATTTGTACAATAGTTTATTCATTATTACGCATTAAGGACAAAAAAAAGGAGAAAAGTTTTATCTCCTAAAAAAAATCCTTCATTCATTGTTTTATGGCTTATGTATTCACTGCGGGCTCGATCAGGTAGTTAGGCATGGCATAATTCCCGTACCAGATCATTTCTGATGTGTACTGGCCTAACGCGCGGATGGTACTATTATCGTGATCCCTACACTTTCGGTAAAAATTTTCAGTGAGCTTCTTTATGTATTCTAGTATAGTCGGTATGTCCGTCTGTTCATGTAAATATTTCGTTGGGTAGTAGTGTCTCGTCAGTGGGTCCCTTGATTTGTCTAGTACCAATCTTAGTGCTTTATTCTGTGCTATTTGTAGTCTCCGTCTGTTGGTCTTGGTTGTCGCGTTCCATGCCGGAGCGGCGTATGTCAGTAACGGTCTTATGAGTGTCAAGTAAAGTGTCCGCTTGTTTTTCACGCTTAGCGGGCTGTTGTGGTTCAAAAGGGGTCTCAGTAGATTCATCATCCCGTAAGCCTGTCCAATTTTTGTATTCGTATGTTTTGTGAAGCTGAGTCTATAGTCCAAGGTTACGCCAAGGTATTTGACTTCCTTGGACCACTCAGCTTTCATGGCCCATTACCTTTAGTTTCGTCAAGTCAGTAAGTGTAATGGACCAACGGCTTTTTGTAAAGAAAATTGCTTCTGTTTTAGAAGGATTAATTTTAATTTGCCATTTTTCCGTGTAATCAGTCAGGGCGTCTATATGTCTTTGTATTTTTGTAGTCAGTAGAGTTGGTGATCGTGATGATCTGTAAATGGCAGTGTCGTCAGCAAATGTCAGTAGCGTTGTGTCGGCGTCAGTGGGCATGTCGTGGATGTAGACGTTAAACAAGGACGGTCCCAGGATCGAGCCCTGCGGCACTCCCGCTGTCACTTGTTTAATCGTCGAGGGTGTGTTGTCTACTTGAACTGTGAAATTACGGTCTGCAAGGTAAGAATGGAGTAGTTTTGTGATGTATGGTGGAAAGTTAAGGGTTATGAATTTGTGTATCAGTCCGTCCATCCAGATGGTGTCAAAAGCCTTCTCGAAATCGAGCAACACCAATCCGGTATGGTTTCGTCTATTGAAGTTGAGTACAGTGTTTTCTATTAGTTGTGTCAGTGGATGTAACGTAGAGTGCTGTTCTTTAAAGCCGTACTGTGTGTCTGGTATAATCTTGTTTCGTCTGATGTGTCTGTTGATGCGTTTGAGCAGTACCTTTTCAGTTACTTTGCTCATTGTATTGAGGAGGCTGATTGGTCTGTAATTTTGCGGAGAGTCTGGCTGTTTCCTCGGCTTCAGGATAGGAAATATGGTAGATGTTTTCCATGAAGCAGGAAAGTGGCCTTTGGCCATTATACGGTTAACCAGTCGTGTGATTAGTATGTATGCGTTCGTTGGTAGTTGTTTCAGTATTATATTTTGTAGTCCGTCCGGTCCGGGTGCTTTCCTGTTCGGTAGTTTTCTGATTGTCGACTTTATTTCTGAAACTGTGGCAGGGTCTATTCGTAGGTCTTTGTCGTTAAATTGTTCAGTAAAATTTTGAATAGAATTGCGTACGTCTCGTCTTAAGTCTGCGTTGGACATGTCGGCGTTTTGTCTGTGTATGTTTTCAAAGTGTGTTGCTAAAATTTCTGCTTTGTCTGCTGGTGTCGTGGCGTAATTGTTGTCAGGTAGTTTGAGTGGCGGGATAGGTGTTGTTTTCCTCGTCAGCCTTTTGGCTGTTTGCCAAACTTTGTGCGGGTCAGTGTTGATGGTTTCTAGTTTTTTAGTCCAAGTGTCGTTCCGGTGCTCACGTATCTCATTATGAATAATTTTTGTCAGTCTGTTCACGTGTTCCTTTAGTAGTCTGTCACCAGTACGTTGCCACAGTTTCTTTATATTGTTCTTTAATTTAATTTTAACTAATATTTGTTCGGGTAGTGTGTCAAATGTGGATGTATTTGCGTGTCGCAGCGGTATTGTGTGTTGGATGGTGTCCGTGATCGTCCGTGTCAGATGTGTCACAGCCTCCTCTATGTCTGTATTGGTCTCTATGGGTATCGTGTGTCCTATATTGTCTGTAATAATTTCTCTAAAAAGTGGCCAGTTGGCTCTGGAATAATCCAAAATGTTGCGTTCTGGAGTATTGTCGACGTCGAGTCTGTCAGAGATAGTCATAAAAACAGGGTTATGGTCAGAGTTGAAAAGTGTTCTAGTTATGGGTTCGGATGTTATGTGAAGATTTTTTGTCAAGGCCAGGTCGATCGTGCTGTGATGGTGTGTCTGTACGGTGGCGTATCTGGTCGGTGTGTCAGGATAGTGTAGTTGTGCGTCCGTGGTGTTGTGTTCCGTCAGATATTCGTAGAGTCGGATTCCGTTCGCGTTGTTGTAGTTGCAGTTCCAAGATGTATGTTGCGCGTTGAAGTCTCCTGCCATTAAGACGTGTGTGTTTGAGTCAAGTAGGTTTTGTAGGTCCGTCAGTTGCAGTCCGCTTGCCGGGATGTAAATCGATATTATAGTCACTTTTTGACCCCTTTTGTATACATTAATAGTTGTTATTTCAGAACCGCCCGCTGTCAGGTTTGGCACTTGCTCGTGTCTGATATTAGACTTGATCAATATTGCAGTGCCTCCCCATCCGCGTGAGTTTGTCGGTCTGTCGTTCCTGTATACTTTGTAGTTGTTGATGTAAAGTCTGTCCGTAGGTTTCAGGTGTGTCTCGTTAATTAGTACAATGTCCAAGTCATATTTTGTTATAGTCTGTTTCAGTTCGTTTACGTTGTTTTTGAGTCCGTTGGAGTTGAAGTACATTATGTGTATGTCGCGTGCGTGATTTATGGGCATGCCGTTAAAAAGTTAAGTATGGTTGTGTATTTGTCATTGTAAGTCATATTTGTGTTCAATGTCTTTGTCAGTTTATAAAGCTCACTGAAAATTTGTCTTACCTCGGGATCCGCGAATAACTTCCTGATCTCGCCCATAACAGTAAATAGTCCCTCCGGTGTACTCAGGTCTGGATCGGACTGGCTGGTGGTAGGCCGGATTCGTGAGGATGCTGGCCGGATCGGTTCTGGTGTTGGCTGGATCTTCGGCGATGGATACTGGGAGGCCGGCTGTGTTCGTGGTGATGATGGTACCGGGAGTTCAGGAAACGCAGATCTGTTGTTACGGCCATCGCTGGTGGGTTGTAAGGCTGACGAGAAGCTCCTCGTCAGCGGCGCAGGTGTTGGCGCTGGCTTGTATGCTGGATTTCTCTTAAGCGCATCTTTGTCTCTTTTTGCTCTATAGTTGATTAGAGCTGGGCATTTAGAATAGTTAGCCGGGTGGTTTTCTTGGCAGTTCACGCATTTCGGATCCTCGGTTGGTGGCTTCGTGCACACTCCCGGTGGGTGCACGTTCGTGCATTTTATGCATCTATACCGCATGTCGCACGTGTACGAGGTGTGGCCGAAGTTTAGGCACTTGTGGCACTGGATGGTCTTGTTTAGTGGCCTGTAGCTTTCCCATTTAAATATATGTCCTTCTATATTGTTTATTTCCTTCAGTTTGGCCATCTCTTGTTCCTTATCTAGAAGGACAATATATATAGGGAGTTTGCGTTGACTGCCGTCCGATTCCTTCTTCTTAATTTGGACCACCTGCTTCACCTTAATGCCCTTGGCTTTCAGTCATCAAGAACCACCGTTTCAGTCATGTCTGGATTTAGGCCAGTTATAGTGATTTTCTTAGGGATGTCATGCTGCATAGTATAGGTGTAAAATTGGAAATCACAATCCCTTAGTATGGTTTTCAGTTTTTCATGTTCTGCAATCGTATCGGCATATATTTTGTGCAATTGTGGCTTTAAATATTGGGTCCTGAATATTATTTTCGTCGTATCTTTGATATATTTGATCACTTTTAAATCCAGCTGGCCTTTTACGATGATAGGTGGAATCTTTGGATCTGCTACGGTGGTGTTCTTGGGTGCTAAATTCCCCGTTTTCGATGCAGATGGTTTCAGAGTGTTAACAGTCTGGTTTCCTGTCACATTGTCTGCGTTGTTTTGCCTCAGCCGCTTCTTGCGTTTGACTGTCCGGTACTCGTCTATCTCTCGATCCGTGTCCATTTCACTCCGGTCCGATAATGCCTGGTACTTGTTTTTTAGGACGGTGCTCGTCAAGACGTCCATCATGTCTTGCGACATTTCCCGAGGCTCCCGCCCGGGAATTCTGGCGATTTTCTTACGATGTCCACTGAATTTATTAAAATATAAAATACTGTACTGGTTTTAGAAAATTTTGAATAACACTTTCAAATGTGCTGACTTTCAATCCATTACCAATTCCGACCCAGAATTTGGAATGAAAGTAGCAAAAGGCACGTTCACCTTATAATTTAGCGTCGGAAGCGGAGCAAGCCCCTGACAAAATTGCGCTTTGTTTACAAAAGACGCAATACAAGACCGATACTTAGAATCGACCGATACCGGGATATAGTATCGGAATCAATTCGATTCAATCTTGATTTTCGCGATGACCGCTAAGTGTTCTAGGAAAAATATTAAGCAAGATTTGAAAGAGCAAAGTCGTTTTTTATTTCGTTCAAGATTTAATTGTTGTATTTAAAGCCATCTAGCGTCGAGGTTTTACATTTTATGCATTTCGGTGAAATTGGGTTTTAAGTGCTCAACATAAGCTTTAAAATGAGTGCTGTTACAAGTTTTTTGCGTGTAAAATGAGTGAGCTATCATGCAAATAAGAAGCATATACGATATTTTTTTCTCTTAAATCACATGGTTTAATGAGCGCCATTTCCACCAGAATTAAAGTAATTCACATTCCATCTAGAATTCACTTCATCATAGACATCTTGATGGATTCTGAAAATAGTATGTACTAAAGTAGTGAATCTGCTAGAATCCATCAAGATGTCTATGATGAAGTGAATTCTAGATGTAATGTGAATTACTTTAATTCTGGTGGAAATGGCGCTCATTAAACCATATGATTTAAGAGAAAAAAATATCGTATATGCTTCTTATTTGCATGATAGCTCACTCATTTTACACGCAAAAAACTTGTAACAGCACTCATTTTAAAGCTTATGTTGAGCACTTAAAACCCAATTTCACCGAAATGCATAAAATGTAAAACCTCGACGCTAGATGGCTTTAAATACAACAATTAAATCTTGAACGAAATAAAAAACGACTTTGCTCTTTCAAATCTTGCTTAATATTTTTTTTAGAACCCTTTATGTAATACTGATTTATTAAGATTTTTATTGATATTATTTTGTTCATTACACGATTTTCGTTAAAATGTATATTTTAGGAGATATTTGCAAAAAAAACGAAGAAAAACGCGAAAAATATATGAATCTTTAGTGGCCAATAACTTGAAAAGTATTAGTTTTTTTGAAAAACTATATAATACATGTTTTTCTTATAATTAGTTCTTTCATAGATTTCCGACGTTATTTTGAAAAAATGTAATTACACAAATGAGAAGGGGCGTCATCCCCCCGGGGAGTGATGGCGCAACCCGAATTGTTTTCACTTTTGAACTTGGGGGTAAGATGAACCTAATTTCAAATTTTCATTCTATTCGGAGCACAGTAAAAAAATTCAGACCTAAAACGCTCCGTTTACTGCACTAGTATGTATTATACCTAATAATTGTTGTAAGTTCATCAATATGAGCAATATCAAGTGTAGAATCCACAATTATACCTAAATACTTAGCAGATTGCACTTTCTTGGTAATCAGTTGTAATACTTTATGAACTGGTAATATAATTTCTTCGTGAATTGTTTTAGATAAATACGAGGTATTTTCGGAATGCGCGTATAATTGCCGGAGATTTGATGATCGCAATTGTTTGATACAAGTATAAAATTTTTTCAGTATAAAATTTCATCATCCAGCTGTTTCATTAGAGGTTGCTCAACGCGACTTTGAATAACAGCTCGAGCTTTAAAGTGACTAATATTATTAGTTTTATGATTACCTGAATTTTCATGAGCTTTAATGCGCAATTTCGCATTAACCCATTAACCCGTCTCGTAACACCAGTTAAAGCATTTCCTCAACTTCTACCAAATAATAAACATAGAACACGAAATACCGAATTTTCTTTCTGAATAGATTAACCACTCACGAGGTTGGATTTCTCTAATTTTCAAAGTCATGTTTGATGAACACGAATAAAGCTACTTTTTTGTTCATTTTAGATTTTTTTGTCAATTTTCATTTTTATTCAAAGTGATCGTGCTGCGCAGCTGTTTTAGAGACGAAATATCGAAGCGCTTGAGCGTCGCGTTGCAGTCTTAACGGTTTAACATTCTTTGAGCTTTATAAATCATTTTAATCGGATGTTCCGTGCTCTCGAGGGCGTGCACGAAAATTTGTATTACAACATACATGCACGCACACATTTATTCTAAGGTATGCGAAAAAGCTCAAAAAGCCTTGAAACTTAACACCTTTCGGAACGATTCAACCTTGAAAAACTGTGCATAAATTAACAATTTAATTTTTATTGAAAAGAAAAAACTTTTTTCATATCAAAATTATTTCATATTCTTAATAAATTCTTACACCTTGTTGACATGCACTTCATTTTTTTCTTCTTTGAAGTTATATAAAATCTGGTAAATGTTTTGATCAACACTGCACCTAAGTGTATGTATAATATAATCTTCATTAGTTAAAGTGAATTCTTTGCAACCTATTTCATTTTCCATTAAAATGGCTGCACCGCCATAGCCACCAGCTGTGCCTTTGCAAAATATTTTATATCCGGAGACATTGTAAATTCTTTTGGGTTTTAGCGATGTTTTTTGTAATGCTGTTATGTAGATTTGATTTTGATAAATCAAGTGTTCCCGTTTGATGTTAATGATTTACAATTCAGTTTTAAAATTCATTTAATTCATTCATTTTATAAGAAAGAAATAAACAGTTCACTGGTTTTCTTACGATGGAGTTATTCTCACATGCTCTGCTTAAATTCTCGAATAAGCATTCTAATTTTATTTTAATCATCGTCATATATTCTTCTCTATCTGTGTCTATAACATACATATCTTTTCTCTTCATGTTTACCAATAAACTTTATATTCTTATATGAAGAATTTATTAACTTCCCGTAGGGTAAGTTATTGTAATGGGCCGAAAATCGGAATTGAAAATTTTTACATTTCTCGACGTTTTGAAGGTTTCTGAACGTTTTGGCATACTTCAGAAAAAATGGATATGTGTGTGTGTGTGTATGTGTGTGTGTGTGTGTGTATGTATGTATGGATACAAATTTTCGCCCACGTTTTCGGGCGTACGGATCAACCGATTTGAATGGTTTAAAAAACATTCGATTCCTATTGATAAGGAGATGTGCTGATTAGTTTTTGGCAAAGGCAGGTCCAGCAGTTACGGAGATAAGGAGCAAAGAGTGCAGAAAATAGAAATCGAGTTTTTGAGAGAACGGAGCATCCGATTTGAATGATCTAAAAAACATTCAATTAGTAATGATTGGGAGAAGGGGTTATTAGTTTTTCGCAAAGGCAGGCCCAGCCATTTCGGAGATACAGAGCTAAATGTACAAAAAATGGCAGTTTTTGAGAGAACTAAGCGTTCGATTCAATTGATTCAAAAAACTTTCTGCTTGTCTTAACAAAATAATTGATTTTGGAAAAAAAAATTTTGTTCCATTTTTTTTTTTTTTTTTTTTTTTTTTTTAATTTTTTGTATATCGAAAATAATTCAGATTTTATTTTTAATTCTGACTATAGTTCTAATATACTTTAAACAAATAATTTCAACTCTGCAATTCAGTTTATATAATTCTTATAAATATTAGACAATGTTACTATATTTATAATAATCTATTTGAAAACATTCAATATTCCTCGAACATTTCGTTACGCTACGGGAAGTTCCAGCAATTTGCCTTAAGGCACGATGCCACCCACCCCACTAGTTTTTAACTTAATTGTCATCTTATTTATACAATACAATAGTTTTACTTCAATCGCGTGTGTACTCTACGCGCATTCTTTTTTAGGGTTATATTTAAAAAATAAAAAAATTAACAAGTGAATCAAAATACTTACAGCTGATGAATCTGATGCTTACTGATCATTACTTACAAATATTCTTGAATTTGTCACAGAAATTAATATAATATATTTAAAAAATAATCTAATACTTTGGTTACTGTATTTACATTAATAATATTCTGCTTAGGGGGCATCCATTAATCACGTGAGATTTTTAGGGGGAGGGGGGGGTTGACAAAAAATCACGAAATATCACATGGGGGAGGGTGGGGTATGTAAGATAAAACGTGTATTTTTTTTTTAACTAATTTTTTTAAAAAAGTTCAAACATTTAAAAAAAAATCAAAAATTTTACAGTTTTTTCACGTAACTAAAAATACACGTGATGTTTGGTGGGGGAGGGGGGTTGATTTTGAATATCACCAAATATCACCAAGGGGGAAGGGGGGTCCAAAAATCCTTAAAAACTTGCTCACGTGATTAATGGACGCCCCCTTAGTTCTCTTTTGCTTCAATGTCCTTATAAATGCCCATAGAGGAAAATTAAAATTAATTATTGGCAGTATATAAGTGATGTTTAGAACTTTAGCTGCAATTAGAATTAAAATTAGAATTATTTTCGATATTCTAAAAAAGTAGAAATTAAAAAAAACTAGTTGGTTTGGTATTTAGCCTTGAGGCAAGTTACAATAACTTCCCGATATGTGTAAATAATCGACTTAATCAAAAAAAAAATGTGTAAATAATATACTTCATCAATCCTACTTTAAAAAAACGATAATAATTTTAACAAAGTGTGACGAATTTTTAAAATTAAACTACTTCTCGTAAGGCCGTAATATTACAGTAAGTTCTATAAGACCATGATCTATATCGCCAAAAAAAGTTCCATGAAAATCGGCTTAAATTTTTTTTAACGGTTAATTACAAGAAAACGGCTCGGTAGATGTTCACCTAAAATTAATCAGCATCATTCCCAAATGATATCTTTCGAACAGTTTTTGATTTTTTGAAATCGGTTCGGTAGGATGAGCTTAAATGTGGACGAAAATTTAACACTTTTTTTCAACATTTAATTACAAGAAAACGGCTCGGTAGATTTTCACCTAAAATTAATCAGCATCATTCCCAAATGATATCTTTCGAACAGTTTTTGATTTTTTGAAATCGGTTCGGTAGGATGAGCTTAAATGTGGACGAAAATTTAACACTTTTTTTCAACATTTAATTACAAGAAAACGGCTCGGTAGATTTTCACCTAAAATTAATCAGCATCATTCCCAAATGATATCTTTCGAACAGTTTTTGATTTTTTTGAAATCGGTTCGGTAGGATGAGCTTAAATGTGGACGAAAATTTAACACTTTTTTTCAACATTTAATTACAAGAAAACGGCTCGGTAGATTTTCACTAAAATTAATCAGCATCATTCCCAAATGATATCTTTCGAACAGTTTTTGATTTTTTGAAATCGGTTCGGTAAGATGAGCTTAAATGTGGACGAAAATTTAACACTTTTTTTCAACAGTTAATTACAAGAAAACGGCTCGGTAGATTTTCACCTAAAACTAATCAGTATCATTCCCAACTAATATCTTTCGAACAGTTTTTGATTTTTTAAAATCGGTTCGGTAGGATGAGCTTAAATGTGGACGAAAATTTAACACTTTTTTTCAACATTTAATTACAAGAAAACGGCTCGGTAGATTTTCACCTAAAATTAATCAGCATCATTCCAAATGATATCTTTCGAACAGTTTTTGATTTTTTGAAATCGGTTCGGTAGGATGAGCTTAAATGTGGACGAAATTTAACACTTTTTTTCAACATTTAATTACAAGAAAACGGCTCGGTAGATTTTCACCTAAAATTAATCAGCATCATTCCCAAATGATATCTTTCGAACAGTTTTTGATTTTTTGAAATCGGTTCGGTAGGATGAGCTTAAATGTGGACGAAAATTTAACACTTTTTTCAACATTTAATTACAAGAAAACGGCTCGGTAGATTTCCACCTAAAATTAATCAGCATCATTCCCAAATGATATCTTCGAACAGTTTTTGATTTTTTAAAATCGGTTCGGTAGGATGAGCTTAAATGTGGACGAAAATTTAACACTTTTTTTCAACATTTAATTACAAGAAAACGGCTCGGTAGATTTTCACCTAAAATTAATCAGCATCATTCCCAAATGATATCTTTCGAACAGTTTTTGATTTTTTGAAATCGGTTCGGTAAGATGAGCTTAAATGTGGACGAAAATTTAACACTTTTTTCAACAGTTAAATACAAGAAAACGGCTCGGTAGATTTTTACCTAAAACTAATCAGTATCATTCCCAACTAATATCTTTCGAACAGTTTTTGATTTTTTAAAATCGGTTCGGTAGGATGAGCTTAAATGTGGACGAAAAGTTTAACACTTTTTTTCAAATTACAAAGAAACGGCTTGGCAGATCGTTGCACAAAGCTGACAAACGATAGTCCTCACCGAAATACACCGAATGGCTTTTAAATTTCTAAAATCGGTTCAGGCGTTTTTGAGAAAACGTCGATCAAAAGTCTAATTTTGACAAATGCCAAAAAGACCATACTGATTTTTGCAAACTTTGACGAATTTTTAAAGCTGAACCAGTTGTCGTAGGGCCGTAATATTTTAGTATGACCTAGAAAACTATGGTATCTATCATCAAAAAAATAATCATAAAAATCGTCGAAATTTTTTTTTTAAAAACGTTATTACAAGAAAACGGCCCGGCCGATCTTTACCAAAAACTAATCAGCACGATTCCCAACCAATATCTATCGAATGGTTTTTGAATTTTCAGAATCGATTCAGAATTGCGGGCTAAAACGTGGACGAAAAATTTTTCAATTTTCTGCAATTTACAAAGAAACGGCCCGGCCGATCGCCGCACAAAACTCAGAGACGATAGTCCTCATCGAGATACATCAAATGGCTTCTAAATTTTTGAAATCGGTCCAGCCGTTTTGGAGAAAACGTCGATTTACGGCAAAAAATCTGTTCACACACACACACACACATACACACACACACACACACTTTTTCCAAATTTGGTCTCATTCGATTCAGAATGGCTCGAAACGTCGAGAAAACATAAAATTAGCGATTCGGATTTTTTGATGAAAACAAACTTCTCCTTCGGGAAGTTAAAAATCCCTTTCTTCCATGTTTGAAATGTAAAGATATGCAAAAAATTTCAATTTCGATTTTTGGACGATTAAAATAACTCATACTACGGGAAGTCAATAATAATAGTAGATACACATTGGCAATAGCTTACTTTTTATTTATATTTATAGTTAAATTAAATTAAGTTAAATTAGTTAAATTTCATTATTAACACTAATCATACCAAGACTTGATATATACCTAATTCTACCATAGCGGGTCAAATGACCCGACTCTATGTTTCATGCTTGAATGTATGAAATATGGATGTTAGGAAGAAAATAAAAATAAAAATTAAATTTATTATAATTAAGCAAAATAGTATGTTGAGCATTTCTATTACAAAAGCAAAAATAACTTTTTTTAATTCATAGTTAATCGCATTTTTTACGTATAATTGTGTCCATTGTACATTTTCCGCAAACATATTTTTACATTTAGAGCAAATTTGTTGGTTTTATTTTTTTTACAGTATCCTATTTGACATCTCATACGTTTATAAGCATCTGTAGTAGACTTAGGCAACGATACTTTCGTATTTGTTTCTTATTTTGGTTATTCACGGACTTCTCGAAAATCGGCGCCGAGTTCTTCTGCTAGCTTGGTAAAAAATCTTGTCGCAAGATATTTTCTCCTGTCATTTGCTTGTACAAAATCCAGGCATTTATGCGAGCTAAATCAAAGATATCGAAAACTAGTTGGTTTGGTATTTAGCCTTGAGGCAAATTACATGAACTTCCCGATATGTGTAAATAATCGACTTGATCAAAAAAATGTGTAAATAATATACTTCATCAATCCTACTTTAAAAAAAAACGATAATAATTTTAGCAAAGTTTGACGAATTTTTAAAATTAAACTACTTGTTGTAAGGCCGTAATATTACAGTAAGTTCTATAAGACCATGATGTATATCGCCAAAAAAAGTTCATGAAAAACGGCTTAAATTTTTTTTTCAACAGTTAATTACAAGAAAACGGCTCGGTAGATTTTCACCTAAAATTAATCAGTACCATTCCCAAATGATATTTCGAACAGTTTTTGATTTTTCAAAATCGGTTCGGTAGGATGAGCTTAAATGTGGACGAAAGTTTAACACTTTTTTTCAACATTTAATACAAGAAAACGGCTCGGTAGATTTTCACATAAATTAATCAGCATCATTCCAAATGATATCTTTCGAACAGTTTTTTTTTTTTTCAAAATCGGTTCGGTAGGATGAGCTTAAATGTGGACGAAAATTTAACACTTTTTTTCAACAGTTAATTACAAGAAAATGGCTCGGTAGATTTTCACATAAAATTAATCAGCATCATTCCCAAATGATATCTTTCGAACAGTTTTTGATTTTCAAAATCGGTTCGGTAGGATGAGCTTAAATGTGGACGAAAATTTAACACTTTTTTCAACAGTTAATTACAAGAAAACGGCTCGGTAGATTTTCACATAAAATTAATCAGCATCATTCCCAAATGATATCTTTCGAACAGTTTTTGATTTTTCAAAAGTCGGTTCGGTAGGATGAGCTCAAATGTGGACGAAAATTAACACTTTTTTTCAACATTTAATTACAAGAAAACGGCTCGGTAGATTTTCACCTAAAATTAATCAGTACCATTCCCAAATGATATCTTTCGAACAGTTTTTTGATTTTTCAAAATCGGTTCGGTAGGATGAGCTCAAATGTGGACGAAAATTTAACACTTTTTTTCAACAATTAATTAACAGAAAACGGCTCGGTAGATTTTCACCTAAAATTAATCAGTACCATTCCCAAATGATATCTTTCGAACAGTTTTGATTTTTCAAAATCGGTTCGGTAGGATGAGCTTAAATGTGGACGAAAGTTTACACTTTTTTTCAACATTTAATTACAAGAAAACGGCTCGGTAGATTTTCACATAAATTAATCAGCATCATTCTCAAATGATATCTTTCGAACAGTTTTTGATTTTTCAAAATCGGTTCGGTAGGATGAGCTTAAATGTGGACGAAAATTTAACACTTTTTTTCAACAGTTAATTACAAGAAAAACGGCTCGGTAGATTTTCACCTAAAATTAATCAGCATCATTCCCAACTAATATCTTTCGAACAGTTTTTGATTTTTTAAAATCGGTTCGGTAGAATGAGCTTAAATGTGGACGAAAAGTTCAACACTTTTTTTCAAATTACAAAGAAACGGCTTGGCAGATCGTTGCACACAAAACTGACAAACGATAGTTCTCACCGAAATACATCAAATGGCTTTAAATTTCCAAAATCGGTTCAGGCGTTTTTGAGAAAAACGTCGATCAAAAGTCTAATTTTGACAAATGCCAAAAAGACCATACTGATTTTGCAAACTTTGACGAATTTTTAAAGCTGAACCAGTTGTCGTAGGGCCGTAATATTTTAGTATGACCTAGAAAACTATGGTATCTATCGTCAAAAAATAATCATAAAAATCGTCAAATTTTTTTTTTTAAAAACTTTATTACAAGAAAACGGCCCGGCCGATCTTTACCAAAAACTAATCAGCACGATTCCCAACCAATATCTATCGAACGGTTTTTGAATTTTCAGAATCGATTCAGAATTGCGGGCTAAAACGTGGACGAAAAATTTTCCACTTTTCTGCAATTACAAGAAAGAAACGGCCGGGCCGATCGCCGCACAAAACTCAGAGACGATAGTCCTCATCGAGATACATCAAATGGCTTTTAAATTTTTGAAATCGGTCCAACCGTTTTGGAGAAAACGTCGATTTACGGCAAAAAATCTGTTCACACACACACACACACACACAACACACACACACACACACACACACACACACACACATACTTTTTCCAAATTGGTCTCATTCGATTCAGAATGGCTTGAAACGTCGAGAAAACATAAAATTAGCGAATCGGATTTTTTGATGAAAACATAAACTTCTCCTTCGGGAAGTTAAAAACTTGGAGAGGCTAATCAGGAAGATTCCACAAAAAGGAAATATTCAAATTATTTGCTCTATATGCAGCTCGAGCATATAAAATTGCAATAAATGCATCTAATTTTTTTAGATAAACTCCAATCAGAACCTAACACTCTCTTTGCTTCTTCTATTGTGCATGTTCTTATATGGTTCATAATACGGTGATCAATTGTCAATGAAAATGCAGTAATAACTTTACCTTCCATTATATAACGTTTTGCATATCCTGTTGGGCCTACTTCTTGCTTGAAAATGTTATGAAGTGGTGCTTTTCCAGGTGTGACACCTACTTGCCAAACAGATCCATCATTTGCAATATCTTGTTCATTTATTTCTACTTCACTTTCTTCCGAATCTGAGAGTAATCTTATTCTTTTTCGGCCACTACATATATTCACAATATTTTCCTCTTCATCGTCAGTATCTGTTGAATCAAACATTTTATTTTCAACCAATATTTCTTCATTTTCAGAAAATTCATCTTCACTAATTTCTGAAAACTCTTCGCCAATATATTTATATCTTCTAATAACTTGTACTGTCTGTTTGCTTCAAAATAAAATATAAGCTAGGTACTTACCAAGACTTTTAATTTCTGCCACTTTTTCTAACAATAAAAAAGCTATTTTCTATCAAAATTTGATATTTTCTTGAAATTACTCTGAGCTTTTCGTTTTAAACTAATTTACGCAACAGTGTTTAGAAGGAATTTGCAACTTACTGACTACAAATATGACTCGACACTCTCTTAAACCAAAAATTTTCCTCCGGGTCAAATGACCCATTGTGGTAGATATCGGTATACAGAAGGATTACTCAGAATAAAACACAAAACAAACAAGAAAAAAAATGTTTATAACTTTACTTTAATTACTTAAAAAAGTCATGAAGTCAAATGTGCAAACGCAATGAAATAATACGTGCATTTTCAATGCAAAAGTTCCAAATGGGTCATTTGACCCGTTATGGTATGTTTAGTGTTAATAATACACGATTAAATTACGTCCGCTGAGCACATCTACTTCCACGTCCGCTGAGCACATCCACGTCTTTTGCTCCGAACAGAAAAGTACTAACGGAAGAAATTACCGCATCTTTTCTGGTGACGATTGATATTTCGTGATAATGATTTCTGGATCAATAATAATATTATTAATAATAATAATAGTTCATTAATAAATATTTAAGTTTCTCTGAAACTTTTTTTTCTCGCCTTTTATTTTACGTCCACACTCTCTGTATTGCAGCTGAGCTTCTTTTTTAACTTCCCGTAGGGTAAGTTATAGTAATCGCAAAAAATGAAAATTTTTATATATCTTTACGTTTCAGAGGTTTCTGAACATTTTGGCATACCTTAGAAAAAATGGATGTATGCGTGTGTGTATGTATGTGCGGATACAAATTTTCGTCGACGATTTCGGGAACACGGATCAACCGATTTGAATAATTCGAAAAACATTCGATTCGTATTGATAAGGAGACGTGCTGATTAGTTTTTGGCGAAGGCTGGTCTAGCCGTTCCGAAGATACGGGGCAAAAAGTGCCAAAAACGGTAACTCAATTTTTAAGAGAACGGAGCGTCCGATTTTAATAATTCAAAAAACTTTTTACTTGTACTAGCAAGATAAAGAATTGAACAAATTTTCATTAAGGCAGGCCTAGCGGTTTCGGAGATCTAACGAAAAAAGTAAAAAAAATGCCATTTGGCGGTCAAAAATGATCATTAGATATATGCACATCAAATTTTCAGATATTTTATAGAGATTTTAACAATAAGTATAAATTTTGTTTATTTTTCTATGGGTTCCGTATCAATGTTTACCCGTTAGCGCTTACACGCTTTATATTTTGTCTCTATGCAGTTAAAGCAGTACGATTGCTTTGAAAAACAAGTTCAGATCTTCCAAAATATGTCAAAATAAAGAAAAAAAATTTTTTTTCAGAAAAAAAATGTTAATTTTTTTTTTTTTTTTTTTTTTAAAAAAATTAAAAAAAAAAAATTTAAAAAAAAGTAATTTTTTGTCGAATTTATAGTTTCTCAAAAATCTTATTTTTTCGAAGTAATTTTTTTTCAAAAATGTTAATCTTTTTTAAAAAAAAATAATAATTTTTGGTACGGGAAGTTCCAGCAATTTGCCTTAAGGCACGATGCCCTAATTGCCTTAAGACAGAATTCCACTTACAGCTAGTTTTAATAAATTTTCCATTATTTTATGGACATCTTCGGCCGATCAACTAAAACTCAATATCACAAATAAATGTCTGAAGCAATATCACACATTCATCGGGTGTCGGCCTAACTGCAGCCCGTAGCGGCGTCTCAAAGCGTTGCACAAACCTTGAGCACACGGGTCTTCGATTCTTAAAATTATTTTACCACTGGTACATGTTTAATACACCAATGCATTTTATTTAATTTGTGCATATTTTTAACGAGGTGTTAAATAATATGACGTGACGGAACAAATATGCTTATGATATAGTACATTTTTATAGACAAAGTTTGTTAGGTGGACATTTTATTTAAAAAATCAATATTAAATTGCAAAAATATTATCAAAACATACTAATCATAAAAGTTTTATTTATGTTTGTGATAATATCTTACGATGTGTAAAAAGTAAATATCAAACACTTAGAAAAGGAAACACATATTTACTTCTTTATTGCCATAAGGCTAAAATCGGAATAAATCAGAATAATTCTTAAAACGGATATAAAAATGAAACATAGGATATTTTAACAGTGGTACCAATATATAGAACATGAAAAATATTTACTTGAAACACAGTAAAGATACTAGATGGCGCTACTATTAATATGAATATTCAACATCCTGCGCGCGCAAAAAGAATGATATTATCTTACATATCAAGTTATACAATATCATAAGATTGTCACAAGCCAAAATAGTAATACATTTTTAGTTACATTAATTCAAGCTAGGATATATATACAAACTTAGTGCTAAGTATTTCATTTGACAGCTGGGTATATGAAAATTATATTTTATCATATTGACATAACTTAATAAACTTTAATAATGTGTCAACTTAACCTAATTCCAATTTTAAATTTATTTATGATTTTAAAAAATTAATCTTAAATATCTCGTTTCAATTCTGAGCTAGATTTACACACTTAATTATTGTCTATATCAATTAAAGGAATCAATTTCACAATAGGTCGCACATGTATCCTTGAGTGGTTTTGACAGTGGCCACACGAACCTTGACATTTTTGCCCTTTGTGATGCTGACTATCCGACCTACTGGCCAGTGTGGTGGTGCGACATGGTCCTCTTTTATTAATACTACTCTATCAACTGCTAGGTTGTCCAAGGATGCAGTCCATTTTGCCCGCTTCTCTAGCTCTGCTAAATATGCCGTAGACCACAAGGTCCAAAACCTATCTCTCATCGCATTTAACTGTCTATGTATGTTTAATTTATTTCTTAGGGCAGTACTATCTACTACGGGTTCAGGATTAGCAGTGATAATATCACCTGTGAGAAAGTGACTAGGGGTTATAAACACAGAATAAGTACTATCATCTACTGGAATTATGGGTCTTGAATCGATTATTGCTTCCACCTGATTCAAGAATGTTAAATACTCTTCATAAATTAGACAAGTTGTGCTCCGGTTTAAGTAGTGCTTCATTGTTCTGATGTTCCGTTCCCATAGTTCTCCAAAATGTGGTGCATGTGACGGTATGAATTTCCAAGTATTGCTTATGTTTGGAACACCCTCAATGAGTTGTTTTTTATTAATATTACTTTTAAAATATTTATAGATTCTATCTATTATATTACTGGCACCTACACAGGTTTGACATTTTTCTCTTCGAGACATGAAACATTTATATGTTGTGCACTTTTTAATTATATCACTACTTCTTTTATTTATAGGCCAATAATTCTTTCTTATATTCATCAGTATGGCTTGAATGTCAGCATGCAATATTCCAATGTACTTCTGTTGTAACGTCAAGTATCTCATATGATGTCTCTTCAGAAGAATTATCCGATGTTTCTGTACATATGATATCAGTGATTAGCCTAGTCTCCCACCTACTCGTAGAAGTCCTCCCGCATCAACAAAGAGAATTAAATAATTTTAACTTTCAAATCTTCAAAGTCAAGTGATGATCCTTGCTTATTATTCGAAGTTCTTTTGGTTTTTTTAATCTTTACTAATTTTTATTTATCTGCACATCTTTACAGTATCGCTTATAAAAACGTGCTTCCAACAGCGAAATCTGATTAAAATAGATATTAGTTCTTGCTGCAATTTTGGTCCAGTATGCAGTGTATCATTCAGCAAAACCCCAATTGAACTTTTTGCAGCAGCATCAAAAACAACTCGCAACTTCGTTGAGCCCCATTGCTTGATAACTGGGTGGTGTGGTCAATAATAATGTGGATGATTAAGTTCTGTTATTGGTACTGGTACTGCAGGTCCTAATTTTAAATATTTGTTCATAATTTTTAAGTCTTCATTTCTTTTAAATCGCTTTACTAGGTTTATGATCTGTAATCTGTAAAGAATATCTTAATTCATTTTTTTATCTTGTTTAAATGGCAATGACACTATGTATCTTCTACGACTGACAGTCTTTGAGAAGTACTCTTCACATACCTTCTCTGACTCATGGATTGTTGGCTCTAACACTTCTTCCAAATTTCAGAACTTGGCGATGGCTTTATGCAGTTGTACATTTGATACAAATCCAACATAATTTGAATTTGTTTGTTGCTTGTATGCACCAGATAGTACCCATTCAAACAAGCTATTTCTTAAAATTGGTAAGTTGTATCCTAATCTAATTACATCTTTCTGCAAAATTTCGAAGAATAGTTCGACTCCAATTAACATTTGAATTGGGCCAGGGCTTGCAAACATTGTGTCAGCTAAAAGCACTCCTTTAGGAATTTTTCAGTTTTTAATATTGATTTTTGATGTCGGTAGATAACTTGTTATGTTGTCCATTACTATGCAGTTGATCCTTCTTGAAAATACAGAGATATTGGATTTAATTTCTACTGCCACAGTGTTATAGCTAGCTAGCTTCCTTGTAATACCTTCAATGTATTTACATTACCGTTCAGAGGGACAGCTAATTTGTCCGCTAGATCCCTCGTTATTCAATTCTCTTGTGATCCGCTGTCTAGCAGAGCCCGTACAATATGTGGTCTATTTTGTGCATCCATAATAGTAATTGCAATTGTAGCTAGCAGTACATTAGTTGTGTTGTCTTGATGCGAAAACATAACATTTGCAGTGCTTTCCTTGTCCGGAGTCTCATCTGTTTGTTCCACGTGTAACGATGTATGGTGATCCCTGTCACAAATTTTGCAAGGTAATTTATATTTACTTGGTTTCAACGAATGTGCTGGTTCCAGGCATCGTTCACAATAATTTGAGCTTTTCAGGAAGTCTTTTTTCTTTGCTAAGCTGTTCTTCTTAAATTTAAAAACGCATATTTTTGATTTGATTGACAACATTAATAATTTTGTTCTTGCTTCCAGTACTTTTAGTGTTACTTGATTTAGCTGCAGTTTCCAAAGCACTTGCCCGGTTCTCTAAAAAGGTGTAGAATTGGAATAGTGATGGCAGTTCACGCATTTCTCGAGCTAAACCCCAAGCTAATCTTGTTCCGTGATCCAATTTGCTGCATAAATTGAATATGATCATCAAATCCTAGTGCTTATACAAGAGTCCCTTTTAAGTAATGCAATTTCTGTACATTCGAAAGGCTGTCGTTATTATGAATCAAGGATTCATAGATATCCTTAAATTCATTCCACATGATGTAGTCTCCGTTGAACTTAGGTAGTACGACGTCTGGTAACTTCAATATTCGTCATTTTTGTACTCTTTTTTCTTGAATTGCTGTGGTCCCTAAATGCTCTTCTACACTCGCCAAAATGTCACAATGTAAATTGAATAAAATTTTGTATTTGTCGGCATGTTGCCCTGGCTGTAGCGTAGTTATTTTTTTGTTGTTTTTCTCAAGATTTTTAAAATTATCTATTAATTTTCCTTTACGATGTAGTAGCCCTATAACATTATCACCGGTTTTGAAACTCATTACATATTTTTGGATAATAAGCATTAAGAATTTGCTTTCCGCACTTTAAATCACAAGGATTTGACCTCCATTTTGTTGAATTAGCTTCTTTGTGCTATTTTTACTCGCCGCCAATAAAACTGATCCAAAATATCACTTTTTTATGTTAAATATAATGTAAGAGACTTTGTCCAATATTTTCAATTGGTTGCTATTAAAACTAACCAAATAAATATCACCTTGAATGTACTCTGTTAATTGATTCTGTGCTATATACCCGAATTATGACCACGTGTTATGAATGCTATATAACCCGAGTATTATTTTACCTATTCCCTACGCTATTTTTAAACATACATAAGTTTTAAAAATGCTCAAGATGGTTTATAAATACTTCGTGGTTTTGCTATTCAATCTCTGCGTCGTCCTCGTGGTAGGTTGCTGCAATCGGCCTTTGCTTATTGTTTATGATAGCGAAAAGCTCCTTTTTCTTTTTGTATGTGGACTGTAGTTATGCACTGATTATTTTTATTTTAACACCGTCGGTAAGGACCAATGTAAAAAGTTTATGAAATATTAACCACTTAGAAAAGGAAACACGTATCTTCTATCAAAAATTTCTTCTTTATTCGCACAAGGCTCAAATCAGAATAAATCAAAATAATTCCTAAAACGGATATAAAAATGAAACATAGGATATTTTAACAGTGGTACCAATATATAGAACATAAAAAATATTCACTTAAAACACAGTAAAGATACTAGATGGCGCTACTATGAATTTGAATATTCAACACAATAATATAAGGTATAATAGTTTTGCGCTAATAATAGAATATATATCGTAATGTTTTTTTTTACAAACGCGATAATATTACTTCTATATTACTTTTGGTACAATATTAGTTTGAGATTAGTGTACATTAGATAAATCGGGTACAGAACAAATATGGAATTTATAGAAAAATATAAAGTTTCAAATGATATTGAATTTTAAAGTGTTTGATGCGTGAAAGTTATATTATTTATTTTAGTACTCTATGTATTTATTCCAAAATAAATACAACTTCCATTAGTTTTGCGCTTGGTTATAATTGACTTCATTGTTCGGCAATGTTTAGTTTTTAATAATAGCTTCGAAGTTTTTAAAACGTGATGTTAGCACTTATTTGATTATTGACACTTTGCCTGCTGATAATTGGATTAGTTTATTTATTCAAAACCTTTTTTATTTAACACACGCCACCTTTGAACTCTGAGGTACCCAGCTGACATGATTACTCTAAACGGCGATCAAATGAGACTTAGAAACAAGTCATAAATAATTGACTGACTGAATAACACACGATGTGTGCATAGACAAGCATCGATACTACCATAGCCAAGTGTGGCTGATGCTTGAGCGTTAAACCAAAATACTCGAATCATGCCGTACATAACCGAACGAAGGTCAATATTGGTCAAAGTAGGGTAATCATTGGCATGGCCAAGGCTGCCCTATGCAATCTTCGATCAAGCATAGGTAATCATTGAACGGCCAAGACTGGGTTAGCCTATCGTGGCCCAAGTATGGTTAATCATTGGCATGACCAAGGTTGGGTTACACAGTCTTGGTCCAAGTCTGGGTAATCATTGGCATGCCCGGGACTGGGTTAAGTAGCCTGGCCTACGCATGGGCCAATACTAGTTGCCGAAGCTAGGTTTTCCATTACTGACCCTAGCTTGCTTCTTCAAGTCTGCGGGTCTCCTACATGGGTGTTCCAAATGTTCCTAATAGGAAATAACTTTTTTTATTTTGGTCGCTATTATGTTAAGTCCTACTTTTAGATATTCTAAAGAAAGCTGTTTTCAGTTAATTCTTGATCTGTGTTCATTCCACATCTAATATTTCATGATTTTTTGTTTATCTTTTATTCGCACTGGTAAAATTTGAGCAATGTACCAAATTTTTGCCAGTTCAAACAAAATTACATACCGCCTGAATACTTATAGATGAAGAAGCATAACAAGTGATTTTACAAAATTTTGAACAATAAACAATGGACTGTATTAATGAAAGATGAACAGAAGAATAAATATTTAACTTAATAAGAATAATACGAATTAAATGAACATATAATAACAAGAAACATTGACATCCTAATTCTAAATAATTTGATCAACAGGTAATCAATATGCAATAAATTATTATTCTAATTAATTAAATATTATAACTAAGTATAGATCAGTAAAGAAAAAATGTTGACGTTATAATGACAATGATGGTGACAATAAAACTTCCTCATTTTTAAACTCCTCAAACCATGGTTTAAACGATAAACAACATTAAAGAATTTGTTATGCCTTTTCTTTGCGATGTTTCTATCTATATTTCTTTTCACCTCTCCTCTGATTTAATTTTATTTTTTCTAATTATGTCACCATATATTACATTTATTATATTTTTGTCCGCTTACACTTGCTGTTTTTGCCAGTTCATCAGCCTTTTCGTTTCCTTTTACCTATTTATATAGGTGGGTACAAGGATCATATTGAATGGGTACAAGGTCATCCTTAGTAGTAAATATTTTATACAAAATGCTCATATTTTTGAAACCGATAAATTGAAACTTATTTACGTTGGAATATGAACAAAAGTTAAAATAATTGTCTTGGGTAGGTTTGATTTTGTTAAAAAATAAATACAAGAAAATTTGATTGAAAAATAATTCATTTATTCCATTATAATTAAGTCTATATAACATAGCTTCTGTCGATGTACTACATAAGGGGGCGTCCATTAATCCCGTGAGCAAGTTTTTAGAGATTTTTAGACCCCCCCCTCCCCCTTGGTGATATTCAAATTACCCCCCCTCCCCCACCAAACATCACGTGTATTTTTAGTTACGTGAAAAAACTGTAAAAGTTTTAATTTTTTTTTTTAAATGTTTGAACTTTTTTATAAAAATATAAAAATAATAAATACACGTGATATCTTGCTATACCCCTCCCTCCCCCACGTGATATTTTGTGATTTTTTGTCAAACCCCCCCTCCCCCTAAAAACCTCACGTGATTAATGGACGCCCCCTAGTATACATTTCAAGTCACAACTTTAACCAGTTGAAAAACAGTTGAATCGCTTTCTTTTTGCGAAGAAAAGAAAAAGCACCCGACCCATCAGAAAAGTATATGATTTATGTAATTTGCTTCAATTCTTTACTAATGAACTCCACTAAATGTATTTGAAATACATAAACCGCTACAGTGTCGTATTGCAGACATTCTGAAATAATTACTAAACTTTTAACACGAACATTATCGTCACTATCTTTGTAATAAATTGCAAATGGATGCACAGTAGCCTGATTATTATTCCAATGAAAGCCTTGAGCAGCATCTTGGGCAACTAATGAATAATTTTCTGAAAAATCACACACTACGATGCATTCATTCTGTGATAGTTCTTCCCTTTTTGTCATAAATTCATTTTGTTTTTTTACAAGAAACGAATGTAATAATAATTTTTCCAAAGTGGCCTGCAATTTTTGTAGATATTCGTCTACTGGTGATATCATTAATTGCAACATAGTTCTATCAACGTTAGTCCACTCTCTGTGTCCAAATTTGTCAATATAATTTTCTTCAAAAATATTTTGTAAATTTGTGATCAAATTTTCAAGGCCAGGACACTGGGAGCACTTTCCAAAATAACAATTATTTGTGGGTTCTACAAAAATCATATTTTTTAAACAGCCATGATAAGATTTCACTGGATCATTAGTGTGGGCTGTAAGATTTTTTATGTTAGATCCTTCAATCATCAATTTAGCATTTTCGTGAATGGTACATACACACACTGAATGGGTGCCACTAGCACCCGCCAGAACGCAATGTTTAGGTCGTAAAGACGCAAATTTCGAAAAGCTGCATTTTTTTCCTATATAGGATATATTTTTTTAAACAATTGAAACAATTCCTTCAAATTTATTAACAGTAATCTTTTCTGCATCTAAACTCGTTTACCATCAATTTTAACAGAAACGAAATCCTTCTTCCCCGGCATTAGTTGATTTATTAACAGTAATCTTTTCTGCATCTAAACTCGTTTACCATCAATTTTAACAGAAACGAAATCCTTCTTCCCCGGCAATAGATGAAGATCAATTTGAAGCCTTGGTTAATGAAACTTCTGAACGTAATAGGCGTTCGTTTAATCTAATTGTGTACAATGCTAAAGAGCCACTAAACGATACTAACAATTATAATAAAAGTGAAGATACCACATTGATTAATAATATATTCGAAGCGACAATGGGTGTACCTTGCTCGCCGTCATCTTTCGATCTATTCAGATTGGGGAAACCGAACACGCTAAGGACTAAGCCAAGACCGTTAAAAATCGTATTTAAAGACAATAACTTGCCTAAAAAAAAAAAAAATTTTACTCAATTACAGAAAACTAAAAGACAATGCTAATCTGAAAAACCTCAATATCACTGAAGATCGGACACCTAGGCAACAAAAATATTATCAGGGATTGAAAGTCAAGCTTCTAGAGCGCGAAAAAAATGGTGAAAAAAATCTAAAAATTAATATATCAATGGCGTTCCACAGATTGTAACTTTAAACTGACTTTGCCACAGACAGTAATATCATTACATGCTATTATCAGAATGTTCGCGGACTAAATACAAAAATTTCTGATTGCCTGCTCGCAACATGCACCTGGAAAATGATTTTGTCGCCTTTACTGAAACTTGGCTAAGGAATGATGTACACAACTCCGAATTCTTCTGTGACAGTTTTAATATCTTTAGATGTGATCGATCATATGGTGTCAATAATAAATATCGTGGCGGTGGTGTTCTTCTTGCCGTGAATAAAAATATTACTTGTGAACCCTTGGAATTAGATTGTATTAGTGAATCCCTTCCATCGATAGATATTGTTGGCTGCAAGTGCATTCTTAATAAATTGTGTATATTTGTGTTTACAGTATATGTGCCACCTGATGTATCATCTGAAGATTTTGAAATATTTCTTGAACTCTTTGAATCTCATATCTCTGGTAAAAATGTCTTAATTTTAGGTGATTTTAATGTACCTCATTTTGTCCAATATTCGCATAATTTCACTAACTTTTCACTAACACTTCAAAATGTAACTCTATCTATAATTTTATGAATCTTTTAGGTCTCAATCAATATAACCATATTTTCAATATTAATAATAGATTGTTAGATTTAGTTTTTAGCTCATATAACTGCAATATTATCCATGATACCGAACCTCTGTTACCTGAAGATAATTATCATCCCGCTCTTCATATTTCTATTTCCCTTACAACATCCTTTTTACCTAAGGCCAATGCATTACAACTTAATAATAATACCTCTCATTACAATTTTTATAAAGCGGATTTTTCTAATCTTTACATGGAAATTTTAAACACATCGTGGAGTTCTCTGTATACCTGTTCCGACGTAAATGATGCGTGCGATCTTTTTTATGACACCATTTATAGTATATTTGATAGATTTGTGCCTAAAACCAAGAACTCTCCTTCTAATAAATTTAAACCTTCGTTTAATTCCAACATTATTAAAAACTTGCGTATGAAAAAATACTATCACAAAAAATATAAATTAACTA
The DNA here is from genome assembly GCF_003426905.1 of Ctenocephalides felis. Lineage (NCBI taxonomy): Eukaryota > Metazoa > Arthropoda > Insecta > Siphonaptera > Pulicidae > Ctenocephalides > Ctenocephalides felis. Next base: position 217,044 of record NW_020537649.1, on the reverse strand, counting down.
ATAACACTTTATATTACGAAAATTTTAAATTATACAGGAAATTAACAAAATCCATTATGAAAGACGTTTATAACTTATGTATATAACAGATGTTGAACGTTCTCTATCGCATAACCCAAATACTTCTGGTCATTCTTACGCAGTAAGACTGCCTCTAACATAGTTCCGAATAGAGTATGCTACTTGGACAAATACTATGAATCACCTGATGCTATAGTAGATGCATTTAATTCATACTTTACTAGTGTTAATCAATCCAAGCTAGATGTGCCTATTTCGTTTGATCATAACAATAGAGTAATGGTTGATATTGAGAAAATTGATTCTAGTTGTGTGCAAGTTGCAATGGCAAGTTTGAAAAATTCTAAAACATTTGGATTTGACGGTATTCCATCATTTTTTGTACGTGATTGTTCAACTGTTCTTTGTGATCCACTTGCATTTTTATTTAATCTGTCATTGAGTACAAAGACTTTTCCGAACTGTTGGAAGATCGCGCGTATAGTACCAATTTTTAAACATGGCGACTCATCTAATATTACTAATTATAGACCCATATCTTTATTATCTAATTTTGCTAAAGTTTTTGAAAAAATTGTATTTAATAAACTAATTCCATCGATAAAATATTTAATTTCTAATAATCAGCATGGTTTTATGCCTGCTCGTTCCACAACTACTAATCTAATATGCATTAAACAATTTCTTGCTGAAAATCTTGACATTAACGGACAAGTTGATGTAATTTACACTGATTTTAGTAAAGCTTTTGACAAAATAGATCACAATATACTTCTTACTAAATTATCCAAAATTGGTTTTAATAGTTCACTTACTTATTTCTTTAAAAGCTATCTTCATAATCGTAAACAATTCGTTTTTCTTAATGGATTTTTGAGTAACTTTGCAACTGTCAGCTCGGGTGTGCCCCAAGGGTCCACCCTTGGTCCTCTTCTATTTAATATTTTTATCAACGATATATCGGAAGTAATTAATTGTCCTCACCTATTGTTTGCAGATGACCTCAAGTTATATCTTAAAATAAACTCAATAGATGACTGCCTAGTAATGCAATCTCAACTAAATTCATTTCACTCCTGGTGTGTTCAAAATAAACTGGATCTGAATATATCCAAATGCAAAATTATTAGTTTTACAAACAAGCGCGTTCCGACGCATTTTGATTATAAAATTTCTGACACCTGCATAGAAAGGTGTGATAAAATATCTGACTTAGGCATTGTATTTGATTCTAGTTTGACTTTTACAGAAAATCATTGGGATTAATATTAAGAAACTGCAAAAAATTTGAATCTAATCAGTCACTAATTAGCATATACTATGCAATTGTACGTTCAAAGCTGGAGTATGGATCGATCATTTGGTATCCTAACCATAGCAATAATTCAGATGCGATAGAGAAGGTTCAAAGAAAATTTCTAAAATATCTATACTTTAAAACGCACAAAATTTATCCTGAACGTGGTTTCGACCACAATATTTTACTTAATACATTCTGCGTATCATCTCTTGCTACACGTCGTTTCACTGATAGTATTTTGTTCCTATATAAACTATGTAATAATGCCATAGATTGTCCTCAAATTCTAGACCAACTATCCTTTAACGTTCCTAGACTTTCATCCCGAACTCAAATGTTTTTCAAATATCCTACACCTAAGACTAATGCTCTATTAAACTCACCTATAGTGCTAATGTCCTCTAATTTCAACTCAATTAATAAAGATATTGATATTCACAATACTTCAGTAAAACAATTAACTACCATCTGTACAAGTTAATCTTGATATTTTGTCACGAATATGTTTTTCCATCATATATAAATTAGTTTTACCGTTAAGAATTTGACAGTTTTTTTATTTTGTGTTATGTATTGTTAATTATATTATGTTATGTGTTATGTGTTTTTATATCATATATTAGTATATTTGTATTTTTATAATATGTATATTAAAATTGTATTTTTAAGTCCTCCTGGAGCTACTCTGTGGGCTATATGATAAATAAATAAATAAATAAATAAATTACACGACTATTCGCATCTAATTCATAAAAATTAGTTACAATGTCAACTATCTCTTTGTCTAAAGACGGATGGCACTTTGGGGTTGTATCGGACAAAATACCCTTGTCAATAGCCATTTTTTGCTGTTTTAATCATGTGATTAGTAACTAGTGGAAAATGATGTTGAGTTTTTCGATAAGACCAATCCTTGAAAAGAGTCGACATTTTCATTCTTTTCGAACGATCCGTAGTTCTGCTAAATTCTTCTTTTAAAACGTTTAGCAAATATTTTTTATCATTTTCTTCAATATTACGATCATCTTGTGTAGTTACAGGATGATGAAAAATTTTATTTGCCAGTGCTTCCGATACATTAATCATTTTATCGTTTGAATAACGCCGTTGGGATTTTTTTTTTCTTTTTAATAGGAAAAACTCCTAACAGGTTTAAACCCTGGTTCAGTAAATCGATTGCTACAGGTACCACTGAATCATCTTCAAATGGTACATCGAAATTTGCGGAAAAAAGTTCTTTGTCATTGTCATCAGTTTGCAACAAACCATCAGACTCAAAAGAATTGTTTTACAAAATTTATTTTATGTGACGTTTAACTATACTATTTGTATGTAATTACCGAATTAGCTAAACAACAATGATACCAAAATCATTAATATTTACCTTTTTTGGCCGTCCTTGTATAATTTAACACATTTCTGGCGACAACTATCACAGATTTTTTGTTGAAGTGACTTGTTTGTAACCGGCAAGTTGAGAACCAGTAAATGTTTGTCTAAAACTGTACGTAGACCTTTTATTTTTTGATGACGACACAAATCGAATGAATTGAAACATCGATAACTTCTTATTCTGTCCCCGCTTGATGTTCTATTATTTTTTGGCATTTTGAAAAATATCTGAGTGAATAAACGAGAAACGTATGTTACCCTTTCCAACTACTGAATGACAATGATTTATACAACATGCAAAATGCAAGTACTTACACAAGCGGCCGGTTGTGCGGTCCCGTGTCGATATTTAAAATCTTTTTATGTACTACAGCGCCTTCCTCAAAACGCGGTTAAAGCTATGTATTAAGACCTAACGCCATATAAGCGCCAGACCTTCCCACAGCATTTAGGACATGCTTAGAGCAGAAGCAGATTTAATAACCTAAAGTTCGTAAATAGGTTTTAGATTTTAAGAACGTCAAGCGTTTAAAAAGGTCTTTATACGTCAAAATATCGAGGTGTAATTTTAGGTTAGGTATTTAGTAAGGTTGCTTTCTATCCTGAAGTATTACGTATATATATATATATATATATATATATATATATATATATATATATATATATATATATATATATATTAGGGTGGTCCTTAAAATGGTCATTTTCGAATTTCCTTGCTCAAATGGTTCCAAATAGATAAAAAAACAATTCTCTGAAAGTTTTAGCTCTTAATATTAACATTTGGATAGAGCGCAATTCAATCAAAGTTTTGTATGGAAATAGCATGGAAAAATTTTCAAAAATTTTAAAAATGTTTTTTAGATGTAATTTAGCGAACAAATGAATGAATAAAACTCATTCATTTGTCGCTAAGTTATACCTAAAACATTTTTTTTAATTTTCAAAAATTTTTCCATGCTCTTTCCATACAAACTTCGATTGAATTGCGCTCTATCTAAACGTTAATATTAAGAGCTAAAACTTTCAGAGAATTGTTTTTTATCTATTTGGAACCATTTGAGCCCCTGGGAGCAAGGAAATTCGAAAATGACCATTTTAAGGACCACACCAGGACGGAGTCTGTCGGGCCGGCTAGTATATATATATTATATATATACTAGCCGGCCCGACAGACTCCGTCCTGTCAAAAAAAATTGTAATGTGGCGGTGTTTTGTGCCTACCTTTTTTCTATTCCTAAAAAATTATCCTGAACAGAACCGTCACCCTGGTAATAATTCGGTGTGAATTAAGAATAATTAAATAAAACACTATAAGCATTTAAAAGTAAGTAATTTTAATAATGTAAATCATAATTCAAAAATCAGTTCAATTTTCATTGTAGTGCTTTGTGATAAACGATTTTTTGTTTGATTACCTGGCGCATAGACAAACAAATCTGATGGTTTTTCAATACGGGAACAAACAACATACAATTTTCCATGTGAGAAACATGGGTTTTCTAAATTAATACCACAAACACTTAATGATACCATAAACGCACTGGAAACACATTGGGATGCATGGTGCGAGAACATCTTTTGCTTTATACTATCCTTTGAATATAGTTGGTCGATATTTCGCAACATTATAATTGCCGATCCAACCTTTAATTGAAGATTGTGAGGTGACAATCCTAGCAAATCCAGCGAGTTTAAAAACTCCGGTGGATCATCTTGGTTAGTTGCCGAATCAACTGATTCGCCTGTAATTTGTTCTTGAATTTTGAAATTTAATTAATTTACATCAATGTTTTCGGCTGCTAATATAGCTTGATTAATAGAAAGATATTTCTATGTTTATATAGATATATTCAAAATTAGATTATCAAAAACTACACAAAATGTCATGACATAGATCATTGTTTTTTTTACAACCATCCTCGCCGTAACAACCATCCTTGGACTTCAACGAACATTTAAAAAAAAGAATTGCCAAATTGGTCCAGGCGTTGTTGAGTTATACGCTTACCAACACATTTTGCGATCCATTTTTATATATAAGATATATATATATATATATATATATATATATATATATAAGACTAGCTGACCCGGCAAACGCTGTTTTGCCATCAAAAATATTTTTTCGCATTGCAAAAGTTCTTATAATATACATGATATATTAATAATAATGTTATATTGTTATTACACGAATTTCTTTACATTTTGATAATTAATTCGAACGCATCATAGTGCTTTGTTTATTTTAATTTTATTTATGTCAAATAGTGAAATATTTTTAATCAATGAATAAATTAGATTTTAGTCTGAATCAGCGCAGTACTATTCTCTAAATATATAATTTTTATATAAATATCAGATTTTTTACTTTTGCATTTAATTTAAAAATATTGAATGTCAATTTCATATATCCAATATGCACTAAATTTTTAAATGCCAAAATATTTCCTTTTTGGTTCGAAATTTAATATAATATGATATAATTTATATCTATAATTTGATTGCCAATATTGCCTATAACATAACTTGGAATAATTAATTTATTTGTATCTTATTGAAGTCGTTAAAAATTCATTTAATTTGTTTATGATTAATGTTAAATTCAATATGTCACTTTTTTATTGTGATCTATAATGTTTTAGTCACTTATCATATAAATTTTCGACTGCAAATTGATATTCATACTATTCCTGAAACTAACATGGATAAAGTTCTGAGAAATCCGAGTCCAAATCTATAAAATGTTTGATTTTTGGCACTTTTATTAATTTTTTATCAATTTTTGTACTGTAAAATAATGGATGATTATTTATCAAAATTGTAATATTTAGACTATAATTTTAGATATATACTTTTTATTTTGGCATTGAATTATTTTCATTAAAATCAAGTGAAACATAAATATATTTATTTGATATTTATATAAAACATATAATTAAAATATGCATTAAAATCATATTGTCTATAAATAATATGTCATTTTATAAACAGTATTTATTACTTTGATGCTTGATATGGGTATGAATTTGTAATAAAATATATTCTTTCTGACAAATAGTTAAAAACTTGTTATAATTTTCAAAATTATTTGACATTTCATACTTCAAAAATTAATTCACTCGCATCATAGCGTTTTGTTTATTACACTTTTGTCATGTCAAATACGTCAATATTTATTTATTATAAATTAATAATTATTTTAAGTGATCAATGAATATATTATATGCTTGTTAAATTCATAAAAAAGTGCAAATTCAACACGGGAATATTGTGGAAATAAATATTTTTTTACATAAAGATCTGATTTTTGACATTTGCATTTTATTTCAAATTAATTATAACTGTCAAAATATTTTCTTTTGGATCGAAATTCAATATAATATGATATAATATTTAGTTTGTCTAGTTTGTTTTTGTCAGATTGCAATGATACTTTCAGATTGTACTATTTAAGAGGTTACAATTTTCTGTATGATTAACGTTTGCGATGGCAATCAAAATTTATCTCAACTCATATAATAATAATATTTTATTTTAATTACACAAATTTCTTTACACTTCGATAATTAATTCCAACGCATGATGCAGGTGTTTTGTTTATTTTAATTGTGTTTATGTCAATTTTTTTTAAAATTAATGAATAAATCAGGTTTCAGTCTAAATTAACAAATCAGTATCTTCATCTGAATATACAATTTTTTATATAAATATTTGATTTTTTACATTTTCATTTAATTGAAAAATAGTGAATGTCAATTTCATATATTCAATATGCAGTATATTTGTAAATGTCAAAATATTTCCTTTTTGGTCGAAAATTAATATATGATATTTATTTTACAATATTGTGTTGTATCTATAATTTGTTCGGCAATATAACTTGGAATAATTAATTTATTTGTTTCTTATTGAAGTCGTTAAACATTTTTTTGTGAAATGTCAAATTTTTGTTTATGATTAATTTTAAATTCAATATTTCGCTTTTTTATTGTGATCTCTGATCTATAAGGTTTTGATGAAGTTTTGGTATCCGAAATAATTTGGTAAGCTAATCAAATAAATATAAATTGTAAATCTATTTATATAATTATTTTCATAAATTTTGACAAATGACATTTGACGATTTTCATTTATTCAAATTTATAAACATTGACTTTTAATTAGATTTAAAACTATAAATTGTTTTTTTTTTTTTTTAATTTTTATTTTCAATAAAACTATAAATTGTGATTTTGAATATAGCATTTCATCTAATTTGGATATAAATGTTGGATATATCTATATATGTACATGTTTTTGAATTATATTTTCTGAACTGTCAATTTTTGTTTTTCAAAAATCATAAATCTTTTTTTCTCAAATTTTCCATAAATTTTGACATTTGTCATTTTAGTGTTTTTTTTTTTTTGGCCATTTTCTGTCAAAATTTTTTGAAAATATTTATTTTACAATATTGTTTTGTATCTATAATTTGTTAGGCAATATTTTCTGTAACATAACTTGTAATAATTAATTTATTTGCGTCTTATTGAAGTAACTCGTTAAACATTCTTTTTTTTATGAAATGTCAAAATTTTGGTTATGATTATTTTTAAATTCAAGTGCCGCTTTTTTATTGTGATCTCTAATCTATAAGGTTTTAATGAAGCTTTGGTTTCCGTAATAATTTGGTAAGCTAATCAATTAAATCTAAATCATAAATCTATTTATATAATTATTTTCATAAATATTGACAGATGACATTTAATTTTTTTTTTCATGTCAACATTTATTTAAATTTTTAAGCATTGATTTTTAATTAGATTTAAAACTATAATCAGTGATTTTGTATGTAGCATTTCATCAAATTTGGATATAAATGTTGGATATTTCTATATATGTACATGTTTTTGAATTTTATTTTTTGAAATGTCAATTTTTTTTTTCAAAAATTATATATCCAAATTTCCTTTAATTTTGACATTTGTCATTTTAGTGTTTTGTTTTTTTTTTGGTCATTTTCTGTCAAAATTTTTAGAAATTTATAAAAATTATATATTTATATTTCAAATTTACTTTTCAAAATTTCCTATAATCTAAGTTGGATATATATGCACACGATAAGCTATTAAAATTTAAAATCGGTCCAGTAGTTTGGGCGTCCATCGCGAACCAACATCGTGACACGAGATTTATATATATATAGATATATATATATATATATATATATCTTATATATAAAAATGGAGCTGTCTTTCAAATGTCCGAATAAAACTCGAAAACGGCTGAATGGATTTGGCCAGTCTTAGTCTTGAAAAATTCGTGCCAATCCAGAGATTGACCAAAAGGTGAGATAATATTTCAAATCCGCGTAGAAACTTTACATTTTTAATTTGAAAATTTTTGTTGAAGCGTAATTTAAATAAAACAAAGGACGGTGGCAATTACGTGAAATGTCAAACGCTTTTGACAGATGATGTTCAATTACGTTTAATAGGATGTTTTACGCGAATATTATTTATTTATGATTAAATTGTAGTAAGTAGTTTTGTTTGTAGTTTATTTACATACAAAAACGTCAGTAAACGGGCCGCAAGTGTTACTAGAAACTCAAAATATCAACTTATTTGAAATGTTAATATGAAAATGCACTTTTTGGCATATTTTTCTCAAACACGAAGCTCTGAAAGATCTCATTTGTATCATTATATATACTCATTGGTATTTATAAAACATTTTCTAGGTTATATTATTTTTTATTTATGTTATTTAAAATCAGAACCTAAATTTGGTATCGATCGAAGGGACATTTTGTCAAATAACATTTTCCCAGTTATAATTTCCTAGAATTTATCGAAAAATAGATAGTAATATATGAAGGTCCGGGGTTATAAAGGTTCACGACCGATGTGTCAAAGTAAAGTAAAGTTAAGCATTGTTTAACAACAATATTTGAAAGTAGAGGAAAAAAGATATATAGCCAGCTACAAACTTGATTTGAAAACGATAATCTTTGAAATGAGGGAGATAAACGGTAACCTTTGAAAACCCATAGTAAGAGTATTTTCTTCCGTTAGTAGTTTTAGCATTAGTTAAAAATGTGATTACTTTGTAAAATACCTTTAAAATTATAATAAGGCTTTAAACCTTTTGCCACCTGCCCGTTACAAGTTACCCCGCATATAGGATAAAAAAGTCTAGATAACAAATTTTTGAAAGACATCAAAAAAGCACATTTCTACAATGATTAAGTAGAAGTCAGTTTACTGAACGTAGTCAGATAATTGTTCGTTTGATATGTCTTATTTGTTGTGATATAATTGTTATGGTTTTCACAATATAGTTTATAGCTCAAAGTCAAATTGGACCTTTGTATCTCGCCCTGCTCTACATATATACTTTTTATTAAATATACTTTAATTCATCGAATGTAACTTGAAACTTTTCAAAAAGCAGGTCAAAGAAGAAATACTTAATTCATTTTTTATCTCTCCTCGCAAAAATTTGAAAATTTTGTATAAGCTCAGTAGTATTATTTACAATTATACACAAAATCCAGAATCCAAAAAGAATCTGAAAAACTTGAAACGTAATTAATAAGCCGAAAGACCAAAAAAGACTCGGATTGGATTATACGATGTTTTCTATAAAAAGTGTATAAAACCTGCAGTTTGATTGTATTGACAAAATATAGACAAACTAATGGTGTTTTTTGTTTTATAATACCTAATTGTATACAGCATTCAAACAACACATCCATATGCACTTAAAGTATTAATACTTTTGATTCTCTAGAAATGGTTTAGAATATACCATATATATATATATATATATATATATATATATATATATATATATATATATATATATATATATATATATTAAATTTTTTTATATAATTTTGATGTTGAAATATGTGATATTCAGTTTTCAAGGCAATACATCAATTAAAAAATTTGTATGACTTTAAAACATTTTTATTTATTCCATACGTTTCGACACATTGTCTTGTGTCATCTTCAGTGGACTCTAGATTGAAAGAACAGATAGAAATTATTAAATAAACTAATATATAAGAAGTGATATGGTATGAACTTACATGTAATTGAATTAATCCTAATTATTTCATATTATAAATGTTCACAATGCACAATCCTAATTATTTCATATTATAAATGTTCACAATGCACAATCCTAATTATTTCATATTATAAATGTTCACAGTGCACTAAAGAAAACCAATCCTTGTCATTTTAAGTTGAACAATATATAAATTTTTGACTGAGATTTTTATGAATTTGTGAAGTACAACACGCCGTACATTTCTGTGCTCCGATGTGCGGGTGAAGACTGAATGTACGTCAATGTGCGAACCACATGTTGAGGGCTGAGGTACAAGGCAAACGAACTGACCAAAGAATTTAAGATTTGACAACGCGAGAGGGTACATATAGTGAAATATAAAAACATGACAATTGTGAGGGTGGACATAATTAGTAAAATTGAGATCAAAATTAAAAGAAAAAGAAAAAGAAAAATTGGCATTAAAATTAATATAATTAAACGTCGATCATGATAGGTAACTATTTTAAAGGTATGAATTTCGAGACATTGTTTAAGACTACTTGGTAATTCTCGCACAGTGAGGAAGTATCCAATCTTTTGTTTAAACTATTTTTGTAAAGGTGTATCAGACAAGATTCTGAAAAGCGTCTCTGAGATGTATTCGATTCGTGATATAAAATTGTGGCCACATCAAAATTGAAAATATGATTGAAACTTTGTATGTGGTCAGTTATCATTGTTTGATTTTGATTTTTATTTTTGGAATTGTTATAATGTTGTCTAAGACGTTTTTTTAGATGTTGTCCCGTTTCGCCAATATAAGTGGCCTCACAATTTGTACAGTCAATTTTATATACGATGTTAGAAATACGATCTAAACTTGTCGGTGATTTTAAGTTCGAAAATAAAAAGTTGAGAGTCTGATCAATATTGCAAACTAAACGCAAATCCGCGAAATCAAATAGTTTTTTCCAAATAGGAAAGAGATTTTTAATGTAAGGGAGACAAATAGTGCCAACAAACTTATTTTCTTCTTTTTTCTGGGACTCGAGGGAAAGATGATTATGTTTTGTGTTAAGGACGGAAAGTCTGTTGTTAATTACTGATTTTATAAGGTGTGGAGGATAGCAATTATTTAATAGGGTTCTGTGGATTAGAGATAGGTTAAAAGGCCAAAATTTTTTATCTGACAAGAGAATAGCATGATCAACTAAATTGATAATGGTACCGATTTTCATGTTAGTGGGATGATAAGAATGGAAATTGAGATATCTGCCAGACCACGTTGGTTTCTGGTACCAGTTAGTAATAATTTTATTATCTGTAGTTTTTATGATATTTACATCTAAAAAGCTAATTGACCTATTGTGTTCTTTTTCGAAGGTAAAGGTTAGGTGTTTATTAAAGGAGTTAAAATTTTTTAGTAAAGAATCAAAGTTATTTTCAGGAATGCAAGTAATTATATCATCAAAGTATCTGTAGTAAAGGAAAAATTCAACATTAGATAGCTTAAAAACATTTTTTTCAAGATGTTGTAATGAGAGTTCAGCAAGAGCAGGTGAGATAGGCGATCCCATGGGGGTACCAAAAATTTGTGTATAAAATTGTGAATTGAATTCAAAATAAGTATTCGCGACTATGAATTTGATGGACTCTCGAAACCAATGGAGGGAAAGGGTAGTGTGGCAAGAAATCTCATTCCATCTATCTGTGATTGACTCTAAAATTAGTTCTAGTGGGACATTTGTGAAAAGAGAAACTACGTCTAGGCTTATTAAGAGGGAGTTGTTGGGCAATTGTGTATTACGTATTTTGTTAACAAATTCGAAGGAATTTTTAATAAAGAAGGGAGAATTAACTGCAACTATGGAGAGGGGTTTGCTCAGAAATTTGGAAAATTTATTTAGTGGTGAATTCAAATCTGCAACTATAGGTCTAAAAGGTACATTGGTTTTGTGGATTTTTGGGAGACCATATAATTTTGGGTTGTTAGGATGAAGGTTTTTTAACGACAAGGACAAGTCTTGTGGGATTTGTTTAGTAGAAACTAAATTATTAATGAATTTGTGGAACGTGCGGTTGATTCGATCTGTAGGATCGCTATTGATGGGACTGTAAACATTAGTGTCATTAACTAGACTAGTGATTTTTTCTAAGTAGGTAGTTTTGTCGAGAATTACTGTGACATTTCCTTTATCTGCTCTGGTTACTAAAATATTCGGATTATCTTTGAGAAAGTTTTTACAAAGTTTTATGTCTCTTAAAATATCTTTGTAATCAACAATTTTTTTGGAGTTAAAGGACTTGATGTAGGAGAGAAAATTTTTGCAGAAATGGGAACGAATGTTAGATTTTACTTCAGGATTTTTGATATTATGAAGGCCAGCTTCTAGTCTGCTTAAAACTTTAATGAAATTTAAATTGTGGCAATTATTGGGGATAGCAAAGTTGGGACCTAGTGCAAAAATGTAAAGTAATCTATCTGGAATTGTGACACTGGAAAGATTTTTTAGCCATTTGTTAATTAGTGTACTATTTAAAACTATTTTTGAACGGTTGCGTTTAGCCTGCAATAATTTATCGAATTTAATTTTATAAGAATTTTTTAATTTATTGAAAAATTTGTTGTTACGAGTCGATTCGTATTCGGAAAAGCTTTGCAGAATCTCCCCTTCGACAGTATGAGTGAGCCAAGAGTACGTTTTATCAATAGCTAGTTTCAAATTATTGACATTGCAGATACAATTCTTGATTTCAATGGATAACATGTGGAGGCTTAATGATGAAAGTTTGTTTTTTAGCGAACTATGTAAGTGCGAAAATTTGTCTGTATTAAATTGATAGAACTTAGGAATTATACTTTCTTTTCTGCATCTTATTAAGAAAATCTGTTTGTTAATGTTAGTTATTAATTTCGTATTTAGTTTAGTAATGTGTTTTAATTGTGACAAAATGTAAAAACCGTAATGTTTTTTGATAAACGAGTAAAACGAATTATTTAGGTATTGGTTATTTTTAGTGCACTGTGAACATTTATAATATGAAATAATTAGGATTGTGCATTGTGAACATTTATAATATGAAATAATTAGGATGCAGTTAATTCTCCCTTCTTTATTAAAAATTCCTTCGAATTTATTAACAAAATACGTAATACACAATTGCCCAACAACTCCCTCTTAATAAGCCTAGACGTAGTTTCTCTTTTCACAAATGTCCCACTAGAACTAATTTTAGAGTCAATCACAGATAGATGGGATGAGATTTCTTGCCACACTACCCTTTCCCTCCATTGGTTTCGAGAGTCCATCAAATTCATAGTCGCGAATACTTATTTTGAATTCAATTCACAATTTTATACACAAATTTTTGGTACCCCCATGGGATCGCCTATCTCACCTGCTCTTGCTAAACTCTCATTACAACATCTTGAAAAAAATGTTTTTAAGCTATCTAATGTTGAATTTTTCCTTTACTACAGATACGTTGATGATATAATTACTTGCATTTCTGAAAATAACTTTGATTCTTTACTAAAAAATTTTAACTCCTTTAATAAACACCTAACCTTTACTTTCGAAAAAGAACACAATAGGTCAATTAGCTTTTTAGATGTAAATATCATAAAAACTACAGATAATAAAATTATTACTAACTGGTACCAGAAACCAACGTGGTCTGGCAGATATCTCAATTTCCATTCTTATCATCCCACTAACATGAAAATCGGTACCATTATCAATTTAGTTAATCATGCTATTCTCTTGTCAGATAAAAATTTTTGGCCTTTTAACCTATCTCTAATCCACAGAACCCTATTAAATAATTGCTATCCTCCACACCTTATAAAATCAGTAATTAACAACAGACTTTCCGTCCTTAACACAAAACATAATCATCTTTCCCTCGAGTCCCAGAAAAAAGAAGAAAATAAGTTTGTTGGCACTATTTGTCTCCCTTACATTAAAAATCTCTTTCCTATTTGGAAAAAACTATTTGATTTCGCGGATTTGCGTTTAGTTTGCAATATTGATCAGACTCTCAACTTTTTATTTTCGAACTTAAAATCACCGACAAGTTTAGATCGTATTTCTAACATCGTATATAAAATTGACTGTACAAATTGTGAGGCCACTTATATTGGCGAAACGGGACAACATCTAAAAAAACGTCTTAGACAACATTATAACAATTCCAAAAATAAAAATCAAAATCAAACAATGATAACTGACCACATACAAAGTTTCAATCATATTTTCAATTTTGATGTGGCCACAATTTTATATCACGAATCGAATACATCTCAGAGACGCTTTTCAGAATCTTGTCTGATACACCTTTACAAAAATAGTTTAAACAAAAGATTGGATACTTCCTCACTGTGCGAGAATTACCAAGTAGTCTTAAACAATGTCTCGAAATTCATACCTTTAAAATAGTTACCTATCATGATCGACGTTTAATTATATTAATTTTAATGCCAATTTTTCTTTTTCTTTTTCTTTTAATTTTGATCTCAATTTTACTAATTATGTCCACCCTCACAATTGTCATGTTTTTATATTTCACTATATGTACCCTCTCGCGTTGTCAAATCTTAAATTCTTTGGTCAGTTCGTTTGCCTTGTACCTCAGCCCTCAACATGTGGTTCGCACATTGACGTACATTCAGTCTTCACCCGCACATCGGAGCACAGAAATGTACGGCGTGTTGTACTTCACAAATTCATAAAAATCTCAGTCAAAAATTTATATATTGTTCAACTTAAAATGACAAGGATTGGTTTTTTTTAGTGCACTGTGAACATTTATAATATGAAATAATTAGGATTGTGCATTGTGAACATTTATAATATGGAATAATTAGGATTGTGCATTGTGAACATTTACAATATGAAATAATTAGGATTAATTCAATTACATGTAAGTTCATACCATATCACTTCTTATATATTAGTTTATTTAATAAGTTCTATCTGTTCTTTCAATCTAGAGTCCACTGAAGATGACACTAAACAATGTGTCGAAACGTATGGAATAAATAAAAATGTTTTAAAGTCATACAAATTTTTTAATTGATGTATTGCCTTGAAAACTGAATATCATATATATATATATATATATATATATATATATATATATATATATACACTTACTAAATATAGATATATATATATATATATATATATATATATATATATATTAACAAAGTCTAATAATCGGGCATAACATCAATAAAAAACATGAATTTCTTTCAAAAATTTATTTTAAATCCATACGTTTCGGCTATAATCCTAGCCTTCATTCAGTGGAAACTAAAAATAAAATTAAAAACTAAAACAATTGAATTGGAGTGAAAAGAAAAAAATAAAATAGTAATTAGTACTTACAATTAGTTGATCTTAGTGTTAAATTGGAAAATTTTAATAATCCATGGTATTAGGATATGGTAATGCACTACACTATGTATTATAAACATTAACTTGAAATTACACAATATTTTCACAAAATACTGATTTGAAAAAATCACAAATGAATAGTGTGTTATTCGTAGACTGGTTGAAGATGTAATGGAGAAAGTCATTTTTTAAAAAATATTTATACCAAGATTCTGCACATGTGTGGAACGAATTGTAAAACCTTTGCGCGAACGCTTTTATTGTTTTGTAAGAAATTTGGAAATGTTATCTAAATAGAAGAGATTTGTGTCGCACAGCGTGTTGAGTTCATTCCGTTTATTTATTGTCTTATTGTTATAAATAGTTAAAAAAGATCCCTCTATAATTCTTCGTTTAAATAAATTTTGTTCAAATTGTAGTATAGTCGGATTAGAAAAGTCCATATTGTGTTTTTAAGTGTATATATGGTCTGCAAGAACAGTTTTGAATTGTTTGGGGTTTTTTGAATTGTTTTTATGTTGTTGTAACCGTTTATTGAGGTTCTGGCTAGTTTCTCCTATGTAAATTAAATTGCAGTCTAAACAATTTATTTGATAGACGAGATTTCTGAGTCGTTCGATATTAAATGGGGTTTTTGTTTTTGTAAAAATAGTGCTAGTAGTTGTACTAAAATTGGTTACAAGTCGAAGTCCAGATTTATAAAAAAGTTTTTTCCAAGGAACATACAATTCTTTAATGTATGGCAAACATATTACACCAGAATGAGTTTCTGAGTCAGGTAAATCGTTATGTACTGTGCAATTGTCCATTTTATTCAAAAGGTACGTTTGTCTGTTACTAGTTACGGAATTTATAAGTTTTAGGGGATAAGAGTTATCTGTTAAAATTTTTGTAATTAATTTGATGTTGTTGTCCCAAAATGTTTTGTCCGATAGAAGTATTGCGTGGTCCGTTAGATTTATTATAGTACCTATTTTCATTTTGAGTGGATGATAAGAAAAGTAATTAAGGTAGCGTCCGGAATTAGTTGGTTTTTGATACCAATTTGTTATTAGTTTGTTATCTGTAGTACGTATAAGTTTTATGTCTAAGAAACTTATCGAGTTCATTGTCTCCAATTCCACTGTAAATTTTAGTTTTTTATTGACGTTATTAAATTGATCAATTATCATAGTGACATCATCACTAGGGATACAAGTGATAATGTCATCTACATAACGGTAATAAAAAATATGTTTATTGTAATTTTTAAAAATTGTATTTTCAAGGAGTTGTAAGGATATTTCTGCTAGAGATGGACTTGCTGGGGACCCCATTGGCGCCCCAAAAATTTGATAATAGAAAGAGCCATTGAATTCAAAATAAGTGTTAGAGACAATGAACTTGACAGTTTCCCTGAACCAGTGTAAAGATAAAGAAGTCAACGGGGAAATTTCATTCCATCGGATTGTTATTGCGTCTAAAATAAGGTCTAGGGGTACATTAGTAAAAAGTGAGACTACGTCTATGCTAATTAGTTTGTAGTTTTCTGGTATATAATTTATCTTGTGTTTTAAGTCAGTAACGAGTTCATAAGAATTTTTTATGTAGTGTGGTGATTGTTTTGTTATTGTAGTCAAAATGTTACTTATGTATTTTGAGATTTGATTATATAGGGGAGTATTAATGTCGGAAACTATTGGTCTAAAAGGTAAATTATTTTTGTGGACTTTGGGAAGGCCATAAAGTCTGGGAAAATATGGGTGTAAATTTTTCAGGTCAGAAGTTATCTCTTTTGTTAGTTGTTTGTTTGTTGTAAGTTTGTCTAAAAATTTATGGCACGTGCGGTTTATGTAGTCAGTTGGATCGTTATTGGTAATTTTGTAAGTATTAGTGTCAAGTAATAATTCAGATATTTTATTTATATAGTCTTGTTTATCTATGATAACAGTGATGTTGCCTTTATCCGCTTTAGTGACCACTATATCCGGATGATTTTTGAGAAATATTTTGCATGCTTTAAGGTCTCTAAGAATATTATCGTAAGTTGTATTTTTAGTATTAAAGGAATTAATATGTTGGATGAATTTTTTACAAAAAAGATTTCTCGTGTGAATTTTAGTTTTCGGATCTTTAATTTGTTGTAATCCATATTCTAAATTACTAAGCAATTTAATAAAGTTAAAATTACGACAAGTAGGAGGAACTGAAAAATTGGGTCCTAAAGCGAATATGTACAATAGTCTGTCTGGTATGTCGATAGAAGAATAATTTTTTAACCATTTATCAATAATATTTTTATCTAAAATTATTTTGTTTTTTTCTAATTTATTTTGTAATAGTTTATTAAATTTGTTAGTATACGAAAGTTTCAAACTATTGAACTGTTTGTTGTTTCTAATTGTTTCTAAATATAAAAAGTTTTCAAAAATATCACAGTAGAAATTTCACAGTAGAAATTGATATTTTTGAAAACTTTTTATATTTAGAAACAATTAGAAACAACAAACAGTTCAATAGTTTGAAACTTTCGTATACTAACAAATTTAATAAACTATTACAAAATAAATTAGAAAAAAACAAAATAATTTTAGATAAAAATATTATTGATAAATGGTTAAAAAATTATTCTTCTATCGACATACCAGACAGACTATTGTACATATTCGCTTTAGGACCCAATTTTTCAGTTCCTCCTACTTGTCGTAATTTTAACTTTATTAAATTGCTTAGTAATTTAGAATATGGATTACAACAAATTAAAGATCCGAAAACTAAAATTCACACGAGAAATCTTTTTTGTAAAAAATTCATCCAACATATTAATTCCTTTAATACTAAAAATACAACTTACGATAATATTCTTAGAGACCTTAAAGCATGCAAAATATTTCTCAAAAATCATCCGGATATAGTGGTCACTAAAGCGGATAAAGGCAACATCACTGTTATCATAGATAAACAAGACTATATAAATAAAATATCTGAATTATTACTTGACACTAATACTTACAAAATTACCAATAACGATCCAACTGACTACATAAACCGCACGTGCCATAAATTTTTAGACAAACTTACAACAAACAAACAACTAACAAAAGAGATAACTTCTGACCTGAAAAATTTACACCCATATTTTCCTAGACTTTATGGCCTTCCCAAAGTCCACAAAAATAATTTACCTTTTAGACCAATAGTTTCCGACATTAATACTCCCCTATATAAACTCTCAAAATACATAAGTAACATTTTGACTACAATAACAAAACAATCACCACACTACATAAAAAATTCTGATGAACTCGTTACTGACTTAAAACACAAGATAAATTATATACCAGAAAACTACAAACTAATTAGCTTAGACGTAGTCTCACTTTTTACTAATGTACCCCTAGACCTTATTTTAGACGCAATAACAATCCGATGGAATGAAATTTCCCCGTTGACTTCTTTATCTTTACACTGGTTCAGGGAAACTGTCAAGTTCATTGTCTCTAACACTTATTTTGAATTCAATGGCTCTTTCTATTATCAAATTTTTGGGGCGCCAATGGGGTCCCCAGCAAGTCCATCTCTAGCAGAAATATCCTTACAACTCCTTGAAAATACAATTTTTAAAAATTACAATAAACATATTTTTTATTACCGTTATGTAGATGACATTATCACTTGTATCCCTAGTGATGATGTCACTATGATAATTGATCAATTTAATAACGTCAATAAAAAACTAAAATTTACAGTGGAATTGGAGACAATGAACTCGATAAGTTTCTTAGACATAAAACTTATACGTACTACAGATAACAAACTAATAACAAATTGGTATCAAAAACCAACTAATTCCGGACGCTACCTTAATTACTTTTCTTATCATCCACTCAAAATGAAAATAGGTACTATAATAAATCTAACGGACCACGCAATACTTCTATCGGACAAAACATTTTGGGACAACAACATCAAATTAATTACAAAAATTTTAACAGATAACTCTTATCCCCTAAAACTTATAAATTCCGTAACTAGTAACAGACAAACGTACCTTTTGAATAAAATGGACAATTGCACAGTACATAACGATTTACCTGACTCAGAAACTCATTCTGGTGTAATATGTTTGCCATACATTAAAGAATTGTATGTTCCTTGGAAAAAACTTTTTTATAAATCTGGACTTCGACTTGTAACCAATTTTAGTACAACTACTAGCACTATTTTTACAAAAACAAAAACCCCATTTAATATCGAACGACTCAGAAATCTCGTCTATCAAATAAATTGTTTAGACTGCAATTTAATTTACATAGGAGAAACTAGCCAGAACCTCAATAAACGGTTACAACAACATAAAAACAATTCAAAAAACCCCAAACAATTCAAAACTGTTCTTGCAGACCATATATACACTTAAAAACACAATATGGACTTTTCTAATCCGACTATACTACAATTTGAACAAAATTTATTTAAACGAAGAATTATAGAGGGATCTTTTTTAACTATTTATAACAATAAGACAATAAATAAACGGAATGAACTCAACACGCTGTGCGACACAAATCTCTTCTATTTAGATAACATTTCCAAATTTCTTACAAAACAATAAAAGCGTTCGCGCAAAGGTTTTACAATTCGTTCCACACATGTGCAGAATCTTGGTAAAAATATTTTTTAAAAAATGACTTTCTCCATTACATCTTCAACCAGTCTACGAATAACACACTATTCATTTGTGATTTTTTCAAATCAGTATTTTGTGAAAATATTGTGTAATTTCAAGTTAATGTTTATAATACATAGTGTAGTGCATTACCATATCCTAATACCATGGATTATTAAAATTTTCCAATTTAACACTAAGATCAACTAATTGTAAGTACTAATTACTATTTTATTTTTTTCTTTTCACTCCAATTCAATTGTTTTAGTTTTTAATTTTATTTTTAGTTTCCACTGAATGAAGGCTAGGATTATAGCCGAAACGTATGGATTTAAAATAAATTTTTGAAAGAAATTCATGTTTTTATTGATGTTATGCCCGATTATTAGACTTTGTTAATACATATGTCAACATCAAATTCAGAATCATACAAAATATATATATATATATATATATATATATATATATATATATATATATATTTCAAAGTAACTAGCAGCCCATTCGTCGAAATAAAAAAAGGTATAAAGTATAAAAACTTTTATTTATACGTTTCGACACAAGATGCGTGTCATCATTCAGCAACTACAACCATTTGAAAATTTTATTACTAATATAAACAACAATATAGATTAATTATAGCATAGAGAAACATTATACACACCACAGGACAAAAACACTCAACAAAAATTTATTTTAAAAAATTAAACTTAATAACATATTAGAGAAAAAAAATTTTTTAGAAAAAAATATGAATAACTAAAAGATTTGAAAACTATTTTGACTAAAAGTTATGAAATACATAATTGTGAAACGAGAAACACGCCCATACCGAGCATCCAGACTCGACTGAATTATTTGAATAGGCGTATTGATAGGAATGGGAGGGGACGCATCAAGGACGAATTCTCGAAGCACGAAAACGCCTCGAACAAACAGTGCTTGAACTGGAATTGATCAAAAGGAAAAGGCAAACCATGTAAAAGTTAGAACAAGAAAAAACAATAATGTAAAAATTAATATAAAAGAGATAAGCAAATTAATTTTTTGTTTTTTTAATAAAATCAATAACAATCTGGTAACTATCATGTAAAAGGTGGGATGAATTGCGTTTATTAACACAAGAGGAGGAATTTAATGAAATAAAAAAGGATTCAGCAAATTTTCTAAGGTCACTATTTTTTTCGATATAAAGGATAACCGGATGGGAGGTGTTAAAAGTGTGATTGAAATTGAGCATATGATCTGAAAACATCGTTTTGAATTGGTTTGGATTTTTTGAAATATAAATATGTTGATTAACTCTCTTATAAATATACTGGGAACTTTCTCCAATATAACACATGTTGCAATCATTGCAATCCAACCTGTAAACAGAATCGGTGACCCTATCAGACGGGGTTCAAAATTTAGTTCCCTTCCTTTACAGTCAGAAATTGTTAGAGATTTAAAATTGTGCAAAAAGTTTTTAAGGGATAATCCAGATATCTTAGTTACCAGAGCTGATAAGGGCAATCTTACTGTGGTTTTGGATAGGTCGGATTATTTTTCAAAAACTTATGATTTATTAAACGACAAAACTTTTTATAAACCTTTAACTAACGACCCCACCGATCATTTAAACAGACAAACGCACAAACTCATTGGCAATTTAATTACAAAAAAACAAATCTCCAAATCATTAGGTTTTTCTTTAAAAGTTTTTTATCCCAGTTTTCCCAAGTTGTATTGTCTTCCTAAAATTCACAAACCTAATTTACCTCTCAGACCTATAGTTTCCGATTTGAATTCTCCCTTAGGTAAACTCTCCAAACATATCAGCTCCATTCTCTCTAAGGTTACTGTTTTATCTAAATTTAATGTTTCCAATTCTTTTGATTTAGTAAAAAATTTAAAGAATTTTACAATTCCTTCCAATTCTTCCTTTGTTAGTTTTGATGTCATCTCCCTTTTTACGAACATTCCTTGGGATTTGGCTTTAGAAGCTGTTTCTGCCCGCTGGAATGATATCCAACCACACACTTCGATTGACTTGGTTTGGTTTAAGACAATTTTAAATTTCATTTTTGTTAACACTTACTTTTGTTTTGATGATCAATTTTATTCGCAGATTTTTGGTTTACCCATGGGGTCTAGTATTAGCCCCCCTGTGGCTGATTTAACACTACAAATTTAGAAAATTTTGTTTTATCTAATCTTTCGGTTTCACCTCACCTTTATTATAGATATGTTGATGACGTTCTGTTGTGCCTTGACGATTCTCAGATTGTAGACACATTAGACTCTTTTAATTTCTTTAACAAACATTTGCAGTTCACCTGTGAGATTGAGTCGGATGACTCTATTAGTTTTTTAGACTTAAGAATCACTAAAAATAAAGTAAACAATTCTGTCCTGACTGATTGGTATCAGAAACCAACGTGGTCAGGAAGATATTTAAATTATTTGTCCTTTCATTCGCGTTCCATTAAAATTTCTGTCATTATCTCTCTTATAGACAGGGCTATTTTACTAAGTAACAGTATGTTTTGGGAAAAAAATTTGACACTTATTCGTTCCGTTCTCAAAGACAATAGTTACCCTTCGCACTTGGTCAACAACATCATTAATAATAGATTAATTTATTTACAAACTAATTCTAATAATTCATTTTCACCTTCTTGTTCAAATTCAATAGCTTCCTCTTCCGCCCAATACAAAGGAACTATCTGTTTACCTTTTTTAAGCAATTTTTCGTATTTTTTAAAAAAGTTATTTTCTTCAGAAGGATTCCGATTAGTTTTTAGTTTTGATAATACGTTTAATTGCCTTTTTTCGGTTCTTAAGTCTGGAACCCCGTCTGATAGGGTCACCGATTCTGTTTACAGGTTGGATTGCAATGATTGCAACATGTGTTATATTGGAGAAAGTTCCCAGTATATTTATAAGAGAGTTAATCAACATATTTATAATTCAAAAAATCCAAACCAATTCAAAACGATGTTTTCAGATCATATGCTCAATTTCAAT
Organism: Ctenocephalides felis; assembly: GCF_003426905.1. NCBI lineage: Eukaryota > Metazoa > Arthropoda > Insecta > Siphonaptera > Pulicidae > Ctenocephalides > Ctenocephalides felis. The sequence continues at coordinate 194,228 of NW_020537649.1, read as the reverse complement.
CACACTTTTAACACCTCCCATCCGGTTATCCTTTATATCGAAAAAAATAGTGACCTTAGAAAATTTGCTGAATCCTTTTTTATTTCATTAAATTCCTCCTCTTGTGTTAATAAACGCAATTCATCCCACCTTTTACATGATAGTTACCAGATTGTTATTGATTTTATTAAAAAAAAACAAAAAATTAATTTGCTTATCTCTTTTATATTAATTTTTACATTATTGTTTTTTCTTGTTCTAACTTTTACATGGTTTGCCTTTTCCTTTTGATCAATTCCAGTTCAAGCACTGTTTGTTCGAGGCGTTTTCGTGCTTCGAGAATTCGTCCTTGATGCGTCCCCTCCCATTCCTATCAATACGCCTATTCAAATAATTCAGTCGAGTCTGGATGCTCGGTATGGGCGTGTTTCTCGTTTCACAATTATGTATTTCATAACTTTTAGTCAAAATAGTTTTCAAATCTTTTAGTTATTCATATTTTTTTCTAAAAAATTTTTTTTCTCTAATATGTTATTAAGTTTAATTTTTTAAAATAAATTTTTGTTGAGTGTTTTTGTCCTGTGGTGTGTATAATGTTTCTCTATGCTATAATTAATCTATATTGTTGTTTATATTAGTAATAAAATTTTCAAATGGTTGTAGTTGCTGAATGATGACACGCATCTTGTGTCGAAACGTATAAATAAAAGTTTTTATACTTTATACCTTTTTTTATTTCGACGAATGGGCTGCTAGTTACTTTGAAATATGTTTCAACGTCGAAAAAACTATCAAGATATATATATATATATATATATATATATATATATATATATATATATGATATTCAGTTTTCAGGGCAATACATCAATTAAAAAATTTGTATGACTTTAAAACATTTTTATTTTTTCCATACGTTTCGACACATTGTTTTGTGTCATCTTCAGTGGACTCTAGATTGAAAGAACGGATAGAAATTATTAAATAAAACTAATATATAAGAAGTAGTGATGTGCCAAGTCGAATCAAGTGATTCGAATCATTCGAATCAAGCCTTTAACGACTTGATTCGAATCAGATTTTACTTGATTCGAATCAACTCGCATCAAGCCGCGGAATATTCACTGTGATAAAATATGTATTAACACAAATTTTTCATAAATATGAATATAAAAAAATGTTTTAATTTAATTCAATATTATAATAAAATAAAAAATAAATATCATAAACATAAAAAATAAATAATGAATTAAATCATGCGAGCCACCCGACTTTATTATGCTTAAATGTATCAGCCGACTCCAATCGTCTTTGTGTGACTTTAACCGCATTCATCGACTAACTATATCATCCGACTTCATGTGACTCAAACCGAATCAAGCGGCGATATGAGTTATTCCGACTTCATGAGCCAACTCGAATCAAGCGACGATATGAGTTATTCCGACTTCATGACCCAAACCGAATCAAGCGGCGATATGAGTTGTTCCGACTTCATATGAGCCAACTCGAATCAAGCGGCGATATGAGTTGTTCCGACTTCATGAGCCAAACCGAATCAAGCGGCGTTATGAGTTATTCCGACTTGAATTCCGATTCGAATCATCCCGACTTCAAGCCGTTCGAGCGATATGAGTTAACCGTATGGGCGATACAATGCGTCGTCGTTCTTGCGTGTTTATTTATTTTACGGAGCGCTGAGAGCGATTTTATTCGTGAAATATCAATACCCAATTTTGATAATAATTAAGTGTTTTAGATTTTAATCGTTATCAGAATAAACCACTCGAAATTATAAAACGAGTTTCGAGAATCTTTCAATATAATTCTCTTTTGAAACAATTACTAAATACCAAAAAGTCAGTAAATAATATGTTAACTTCTGATTATGTAAGTAATGGCAAATTCACATTAATGAAATTAACTTTTAGCTCTCAGTTTAGATGCGATCCTTTACTGATTATTTAGTAAAATAAACAATCGACCCATGATTCCAAATATTATTTTATATGCTTTAGTGAAGCACAATTGTTTGGTAATCTATTATTGTAAATTAATTTGAAGATATGTTTTAGCCGTCCTCAAAATTACATCATTTTTGCTAATTTTCAGAATATACTTTTTGATAGTGATTTATGTTTACAATTTCTACTTTGTCGGTTATATTGGTTAAACTGACAATTTTGATTATAAATTTGGATCACTTTTACTAAATTAATACATCCATGATTTTTTTGTCCATATATATACTTGATTCGAATCATGATTCGAATCAGGTTTTTTTCTGATTCGAATCATTCGAATCGGGAATTTTTCGAGTCGGCACATCACTAATAAGAAGTGATATGGTATGAACTTACATGTAATTGAATTAATCCTAATTATTTCATATTATAATTGTTCACAATGCACAATCCTAATTATTTCATATTATAAATGTTCACAATGCACAATGTATTGCTCTGAAAACTGAATATCACATATTTCAACATCAAAATTATAAAAAATTTAATATATATATATCTTATATATAAAAATGGAGCTCTCTTTCAAATGTCCGAATAAAACTCGAAAACGGCTGAATCGATTTGGCCAGTCTTAGTTTTGAAAAATTCGTGCCAATCCAGAGAAGGTCCAAAAGGTGAGAAATTATTTCAAATCCGCGTAGAAACTTTACATTTTTAATTTGAAAATTTTTGTTGAAGCGTAATTTAAATAAAACAATTGACGGTGGCAATTTCGTGAAATGTCAAACGCTTTTGACAGATGATGTTCAATTACGTTTAATAGGATGTTTTACGCGAATATTATTTAATTATGATAAATCTGTAGTAAATAGTTTTGTTTGTAGTTTTATTTATATACAAAAACGTTAGTAAACGGGCAGCAAGTGTTACTAGAGACTCAAAATATCAACTTTTTTGAAATGTATAGCCAGCTACAACCTTGATTTGAAAACGATAATCTTTGAAATGGGGTAGATAAACGGTAATCTTTGAAAATCCATAATAAAAGTATTTTCTTCCGTTGAAAGTTTTAGCATTAGTTAAAAATGTAATTATTTTGTAAAATACCTTTAAAATTATAATAAGGCTTTAAACCTTTTGCCACCTGCCCGTTACAAGTTACCCTGCATATAGGATAAAAAG
>NW_020537649.1:161100-186100 GCF_003426905.1 Ctenocephalides felis | reverse complement strand
ATGATGATACATACCGCTGATAGCTAGCACTTTTGCTTTTCCTCGACCGGCGTCATAATATTCTGTTTTCTTCCACGATAATTCTGTAATGGCACCAACATATCTATCTTTCGGACATATACCCTTCAAAGGCATAATGTCCGAAGTACCCGATTCAATCCACAACACTAATGCGTTCATGGTTCTTGCCATATTTTATAATTATATATAAAATATATATATAAAAATATCTTGAGTCAAATCTTGAAAACAACGAAGAGCGAACGATAAACACGTGGAAATAATAAACACAAACACGATAGAGCTTAGGCCGCTAAGCGATGAGTAATGCTTCGTTCGATCATTTTCGTCATATTTCGGTCTCACTTCGTAGTTAAGTTGTCTCTATTGGACTATCTCTATTTTGTGACGAATTGTGTTGATACTCCCCTTTCTTAGGGGATATGCAACGACTACCGAATATTACATCATAGCGTTGCATTCCCATTAAGAAAGGGTTACACCAACTCCTAAACCCGACTTCTATAACCACCCTGTAATTACCTGTGGGAAAGCCAACTAACTACGCGAATGAAACAGAATGTATTTTTATCTTATTTAATTATTATTACAGATCTGCGGGCATGGCTGTGCCTACGCAAAAAAAAAAAAAAAATTACGTGTACTATATCTAGAGAGACTGTATTTTAAACTGTGTGTGCTGAATTTGAAGCACACCAGCACCATCTGTTGAATGCTGAAAACACTGAAACCGTGTAACGCGTATTTGTTCTATGTTTACCCCCCATGGGTTGCTCATACTGCTTTTGCCCAGGAATAAATTTTACATTAGAATCAGGCGGTAATGTTCATGTATATCCATACACTGGTAATATAGAGAGAAGGACATTAGAAACTTGCAGATCTCTTGCTGACAATGCTTCACGACATGCACCAATCATGGGTGTAAAAGGTTCAACAGAACTTTCGCTTATTATGCCTGATTTTATCATGGGAATGGCCATAGACAGAATGCATTGTGTTGAAGGTGGTATTGTGAAAAAAATGTTGTCTATATTTTTTAATACTGAATATAAAAACAAACCTTTTTCTTTACATGGTAATTAATGTTATTGATGCAAGATTAAAATCTATAAAACCACCTAAGTTTGTACATCGGATGCCACAAAGTGTGACAGAGTTAGTACACTGGAAGTCATCAGAATTAAAATTGTGTTTTTTTCATTACTCATTACCTATTTTGCATGGAATTCTTGCACCTCAATATTTCAATCATTATGTGTTGTTAGTGGTTGCAATAACAATTTTTTATTCAGACACAATATCTTTATTCCAACTTGATGTTGCTCGTGACTTTTTACACAAGTATGTTAAATCGTTTGAAAATTTATATGGTCAAATGTACTGTTCTATGAATGTGCACGAATTATTACATTTACCAGACTGCGTTCAGAATCTTGGGCCATTATGGGTATATTCTTGTTTTGAATATGAAGATATAAATGGTCAAATATTAAAACTAATACACGGAACAGGGCATGTTGATTCACAAGTAAGCAAATCTCAAGAATTTTATATAAAAAAGGAGAAAATAATTGAACGTATAAATAATATGGAGGTTAAACAGTTTTGCTTAAGAAAAAAGAAACAGGTGAAGATAATAGAAAAAATATTTGATCATACATATAGCGTTGGAGCATACAAAACATTTAAAGAGTTGCCAAACAATATAGAAGTGGCTCTTCGAAGCTCTGATATTAATTTTGAAAGCGATAAGCCTCTTCAATATTATCTCAGAGTTTTGAAGAACAACAAATTGTATGTTGCTGAAACATACAAGAGTGACATGAAAACATATTCCAGTGCAATTTATTACAAATTCAATGACAAGTATAATATTGGATTTCTACATTATTTTATAGAAATAAATTTTAAACACTTCGCTATTGTTGAAGAGTCTAATATCGAAGACAGTTTTCATGGCAGAGGTCATAAATATGACAATTATAATTATTCATTCATAAAAACATGTACAAGAAAAAAAAGCTTCATAGCAATTCCTATAAGTTCAATGCTGTATGTTTGTATATATAAAAATGGGCAGAAACATTTATGTAGGTTTACCAATAAATGAATATGAATTAGAGTAAAAAATAAATATTCAAAATAATCGATTATGATTGTGCTAAAAAGTAATTTAAATGTAAATACTTATTAAATTTTATTATTTCAAAATGTTTTATTTTATTATATTTCATTATTATTAATATATGTAAAAGCTTTTACGATTTTTATTTTATTATATTTTATATATAATATATAATATATAATATATTATATTATATATATACATATATATATATATATATATATATATATATTATTTATATATATACTTATATATATATATATATATATATATATATATATATATATATTTTTATATATATATATATATATATATATATATTATATCATATTTAAATTATTGATATGCAAAATTTCAGCTTCATTATAAATTATGCTGTGAAAGTATTATTACATATTCACGCATCCATGCTATACTGTCATCATATTTGAGGTTATGTATTGTGATTTGTGATACTACGAAATGTGTTGAAATTTTGTACCTAAGGTCATAAAATGAGTTATGAAGGTTCTAAAATGTATGAAATGTTCTAATATGTACTTGCTTAGGGGCCTATAGGTCCTAAGTAGTAACGTAACAAGTACATATAGGTCTAAATGAGGTTTGTTTTTTTGACACGGGGTGCGTCTTTCAAACGGACGCGCGGCGCGTGTTCTAACACGATACGCGTTGCGCGTTGCCCGTTGCCCGACTTGCGCTCGAAAACATTTAATATCTTTCGATGTTACAGCCTTCCCATCGAATTGTAAAAACAGTTTTGTAGTAGATAAAACAAGAAACAATATGATTTTTTACGAAATCGATTTAAGTTGGGGCGCCCGTATGTAAAACCAATGTAAACAATCGATTGTTCTTATTGTTAAAATATTTGCAAAAACATTATTTTGTTAAATTACTTCAAAGTCTAGTTTATAATGGATATAATAAAAAAACAATACTGATCTGATCAACACAACTGAAGATAATTAACATAATGCAGAGGAAGTTCATAAAAATTGAGAAAATCGACAATATTTCAATCGTAAATATCAACGAAAAAAATTTTTACCGGCAAAATCCTGAAATACGTGTCAAATGATTTTATCTATAACTAGCTGACCCGGTGAACCTCGTATCACATAAATAATCATTAATAAAATTTAATTAAAACTTGTATATGAAATAATTAACACATTTGGTTATGAATAGAATTACTGCGAAGCTTTCATATATACTATATTTTTATTCTTAAAAATACCTATTTTTTTATATTTCATATATAAAATATTTTATACATTTGCTTATGAATCGAATGTTTTGCAATCAATATAAAGCTTTTTTGTTGACAATATTTTTGGTTTTTTTTTGCGGTGCGTAAATGCAACGTATAATTAGCCGTGTGCGAAACATGGAAACTCTAAGTTGATACCGCAAACCTGCAGCGACTGTCCTTGCGATTTATTTATGCTCATTGCAAAAGCGAGGCGTATTGGAAATTGTAAACGCCTGAAATCAAATGGTAAATCCGTTGGGATCATAGGAATTCGCGGAATTAATACATTTTGTCCCTTGTATTTTCCTTTAATGATTTTTGCCACAATTACATTATTCATTAGCTTTTTCACAACCAATCCTGTTCCATTGCATAGTATGGGCTGATATAAATTACGTAGCATGATGACAACTGATCCTACTTTCAATTGTAAATTATGTGGTGGCAGCTTAGGCAATTCTAAAGAATTTAGAAATTCTGTAGGATAGTTGAGTATGTCATCCTGATTTGTAGCGGTGTCTACAGATTTATAAGTAAAGCATTCCCCTGGAAGTAAACCTTGTATTGTTGCATTGAGATCATCGACATCTTTGTTTTTCGTCGCTTTTATTGCTCGTTCGCTCAGTCAATTGAGATCGTGAAATTGTTGGTTTATATCTGGAAATACGCATTGAATAAGCTCCTCCTTTGTGTTTGTGAAGTTGCAAAAATCTGCGGGAAATGTTATTAACCCGTTCGATGCATCAACTGCGACATTACCATTTTCAATATTTAGTAACTGCTTTGAAAACACTTTCGCTGTTTCATCTTGTTGCAAAACCACTCGCATGTTCGTTGATAACTGGAGTTTCTTAACATGACGCCACCAATTTGATGATTTTAGGCTTCGTCGTAGTTCGTCAGCAACAGTTGATCGCGGTATAACTGGAAGAGTTTGGCGAAAATCACCTGACAACAAAATCATTGCTCCACCAAAAATATTTTGATTGTCACGTAAATCTTTCAATGTTCTGTTTAGTGCTTCCAGTGATCTCTTGTGGGTCATTGTACATTCGCCCCAGATAATCAATTTGCATGTCTGAAGTATCTTGGCTATGGCGCTAGTTTTTCTGATGTTGCAAACTGGTGTTTCATTGATTTGCATATTAAGAGGTAACTTCAATGCTGAATGTGCAATTTGTCCACCTTCTAACAATGTTGCTGCTATTCCTGATGATTCCAATGCTAGAGCTACGTCATTTTGCGATCTGATCTTTGTCAATAGCAATGATAACAGGAATGTTTTTCCAATACCACCAGGAGCATCAAGAAAAAAAAACCTTCAGTTCCACTGTTCACAGATTGTATCAAATCATCATATACAATCTTTTGATGATCATTCAACTTTGGAACAGTTGTGCGAACTATTTCGGTCAATGTTTTAATATCATACTGTTGCTCCCTTCTTAACTCATGGTTAAATGCATCTTTTACACAACGGTTTAGTGCTGTCAGGCCCAAACATGATAATATTTTATTCGCCATCAATAAACACATATCCTCTATCATGATCAAAGTTTTATAATAAATTTCTGCAGTAATTTGTAGTGCTGGATCGAATGTTTGACAACGCGCACTATGTAAAATATCCTCAGACATGTCATATCTGTATTTGATCCACAAATCTTTCGGATTCGAGGAAAAACATGTTGAAATTATAATCGCAAACAATGTACGCACTTGATGCGGAGATGAGGATATTATGGCATCCTTGAGCGTATTATCCCAATGCGAATCGTCTTCGAGCAACTGCAACATGTGACATGCTTCACGGTAAGTCGCACAAAGATGTCCATCAACTGTTTTCAATTGTTGATGTCGGTCCAGGAACATTAACCAGCAATAACCTAAGGTAGTAACATTCATCATTATTTGGATGGTCTGTAAAAATGCGTCCTATAGCATCTGTAGCAAATATATTTGGATATCCTTCAACCGGTGTTCCTTTTTTACGACGTTGAAACGACTTTGACGATGCGTTTTATGTGTAATAGCGCGGCATATCAGCATACATCAAAGTACGGGCGAAATAATCTCTTTGACAAATTGAAAAGAAACTTGTTAATGTTGTTGGAGGTGGATGCGCCGCTCTATCAACAGCATTAACGGGGTTAAAATATACTCTTTGTCCGTTTTCTAAATGGACTGCCAGATGGACTATAGAAGAGTGTCTTTCATGTATTGGGAAAGAAAAAATTCTCCAAATTGCTTTATTGCAGAAACTTCATCATTTTTTTTTAGCAACAGCGAACATGGCCATGTCACTACCTTTGTTAATATATTTGCATATATATTTTATTGACTTGACAGAGTTACAAAATTCTACATTGATGTGTGCTTGAAAAGTTTTAGACAATATCGGGGAGTACGGCACAATCCATCGGTTGTCAACATATAAATCTCGTCCTTTTACCTTCACAACTACATATTTAACCCAGTCAAAATAAAGCTAAAAAAGCCGTCAGTTAGGAATAATTCGCATAGAGATGAAATTTGGTACAGGTGTTAAATAGGCCATTACAGATGAAATATCAAAAGTCCCCATCGATCCGACATCTGCGATTTTTTTTATTCGAGGTCAAAGGTGCAAAATTCTAGCTTTCCTCATTTTCCGCCGAAACCATAATATTTTTTAAAAAATTATGTTAGATAGGTTTATTTATTATAAAATTCTCTATTAAATTGTTATTATTAAATTTTTTTGTTAGATTCGCCGTTTCTGAGATATTGCCGTTTGAAAAGTTGAAAAATTCATATTCTTCATAATATGCAGCCTTTATACGTCATCAAACGTGTAATATAAGGAAAAAATAAGAGTCTATTAGTTTGTGTTTAAATAGTATAGGTTTAATAAAATTTTTGAAGTATGAAACTATAGTGTCAGCCCCTAATTACCGGAAAAAAAACAGTCATATATGTGACCTTCCCACACTAGGAAAATGACATAGCTGGGTGGTGTTGCTCAAGAACTAAGGTAATTAGGGGCTGACACTATAGTTTCATACTGCAAAAATTTCATTGAACCTATACTATTTAAACACAAACTAATAGACTCTTATTTTTTCCTTATATTACACGTTTGATGACGTATAAAGGCTGCATATTATGAAGAATATGAATTTTTCAACTTTTCAAACGGCAATATCTCAGAAACGCCGAATCCAACAAAAAAAAATTAATAATAACAATTTAATAGAGAATTTTATAATAAACTAGCAAACCCGACGAACTCCGTTTCGCCACCAGTTGGTTTCGTGAGAAAGATGAAGAAATTTTTTGTTTGTTTTATATTTTAAAAGGAAAAATTTGATTTTATTATACAACAGTTCGAATTTATTTTGATTACAAAAATGAAGTGTTTTTTAGTTGAATTTCTCTAAGTAAATGAAAGTGAATCCGCAAATTATCCGTTTCATGGAAGTGATCTTTGGTAAACCACATTTTTTAACTTCTCGTAAGGTAAGTTATGGTAATGGGCCGAAAATCGGAATTGAAAATTTTTACATTTCTCGACGTTTTGAAGGTTTCTGACCGTTTTGGCATACCTCAGAAAAAATAGATGTGTGTGTGTGTATGTATGTGTGGATACAAATTTCCAGTCACGGTTTAGGGCGCACGGATCAACCGATTTGAATGGTTAAAAAAACATTCGATTCCTATTGATAAGGAAAAGAGCTGATTAGTTTTTGGCAAAGGCAGATCCAGCCGTTTCGGAGATACGGAGCAAAATGTGCAGAAAATAGGAATCGAATTTTTGAGAGAACGGTGTATCCGATTTGAATGATCTAACAAACATTCAATTAGTAATGATAGGGAGAAGTGTTTATTAGTTTTTGGAAAAGGCAGCCCCAGCCATTTCGAAGATACGGAGCTAAATATGTAAAAAATGGCAGTTTTTGAGAGAACTAAGCGTCCGATTTAAATGATTCAAAGAACTTTCTGCTTGTCTTAACAAAATAATTTATTTTGGAAAAAAAATTTTTGTTTTTTGTATATCGAAAATATTTCAGATTTTATTTTATTATTTTATATTAGACAATGATACAATATTTATAATAATCTATTTGAAAACATTCAGTATCAACGGGAAGTTCCAGCAATTTGCCGTAAAGCACGATGCCATAATTGCCTCAAGACAGAATTCCACTTACAGCTAGTTGTTTTTTGGTCTGACGTTAACACAAACAAAGCGGATGGTTTTCCAACTCGTGAACAGGCAACGTATAACTGCCTATGTGAAAAACAATGATTTTCTAAATAATCTATTTGAAATTTATCCCGCAAACACTAAGCGATTGGCCTTGCGACATGTTATTGCGAACGCAAGGCGAACTGGATATTGCAATCGTTTGAAGTCAAACGGAAGACTAGTCATAATCATTGGTATGTCACCAAATCGCCAGCAATTTTTGATTGAATGGTGAAATTCAGTGCGTGCACATCATTATTCTTTGCCGCAAGAATTGCTCGTTGACTTAACCAAGCATAATTCTGATAATTCTCACTAATGTCATTATTCGATTTTTTATTTACGGTGCGTGAAGTTCCAGCAGCTTGCATTAAGGCACAATGCCATGCACAACTAATTTTCTTAGGTATAAACCTTGCGGAGCCCGAGACCTTTCCAACGAATGCAAAATTGTCGAAATCGGTTCGTGCGTTCTGGAGTTATTTTGTCAGGAAGGAAAACCCGACTTATTTTTATATATATAGAAGATAGTCTATTTGAAATTATTTAAAACAGTTATTGATTATTTCTATTACTCGAATTTTTAATTACGGTGCGTGAAGTTCCAGCAGCTTGCATTAAGGCACGATGCCATGCACAACTAATTTTCTTAGCTATAAACCTTGCGGAGCCCGAGACTTTTCCAACGAATGCAAAATTGTCGAAATCGGTTCGTGCGTTCTGGAGTTATTTCGTCGGGAAGGAAAAACCGACTTATTTTTATATATATAGAAGATAAACCTATCTAACATAATTTTTTTTAAAAAAAATATGGTTTTGGCGAAAAATGAGGAAAACTGGAATTTTGCACCTTTGACCTTGAATAAAAAAAATCGCAGATGTCGGATCGATGGGGACTTTTGATTTCATTTGTAATGGCCTATTTAACATCTGTACCAAATTTCAGCTCTATGCGAATTATTCCTAACTGAAATCTTAATTTGACTGGGTTAATTGCCCACCGTTCGCAACTGATTGCCTACGATACAGCGGATAACCGTCATTTCCTGTAATGGTTTCAGAAGTTAGATTTCTCGGGTATCGTGTAGAGCACTTGCCGTCAATCATACAGGTCGTGTTATTGTTGAAAACTCCGCAAGGTCCATGTATCATATGTTTAGTAATTATTGCATGCAAATTTGGATCAGAATTTTTATTAGGAATCTCTGCTGATATGACTGAATCAATATCATCTGGCTTCATTTTGTCAATTAACCAGACTAAGATGTGCGCATGTGGAAGACCACGCTTTTGCCACTCAACAGAGTACATCCAGCAACATACTTGGCCATATACATGATGCTTTATTATGAAATTCAACTAAGATTTCAATTTTTGTTTAAAAACTCTGGCAGTAATATCATGTCTATCTCCTGGTGTTTGGTAAATAATATAAATTCTTTCTTAATTTCTATCCATTGCGGGTTACATGTGAATGTAATGAATAGATCAGGGCGACCATATTTTCTAACGTATGTCATTGCTTCTTGTGCGTATTCGTGCATGTGGAGCGGGCTTCCAATGTAGGTAGCCGGCAAAATTGTCATTTTACCCACATTGTTTGCATTACCATCGGCAATAATAGCATCACGAAGATGGATGTATTCTTGAGATCAAAGGTACTGTTGGTTTGAGCGGATGCATGTTAATCAACATACATATCAACAGCGAACTGTTGAAAAAGTCGTTGACACATCAAAATGTGGTTTATTATTTCACCATCACGGATCATCAGCCTGTATGAATAAAAATTCATAGCGCTAACTTTTTTATTGGTTTCAGCACCTAAAATCACAAATAATAATATTAACTCTACCGTATTTATTATAAACACAATGTTCTCTTCGTCACTTTATTTATTTAACTACATATTACCCAAAGCCTACTAGATTCCTGTCATCTATTGATAGTTAATATTCGGCTATCCTTTCTTTAATCATTTCGAATTTTTTTAGTTATTTTCATTGCCTTTAGTCATTCCCGAGTTACCATCACTCCCAATTATTTACCACTTTGTATTTGGAGTCCTTTCTATTTCTTCTCGAATGAAATCCATGTTCCTTTCTCTTCTCTATAACTGGACGCTTTGCTAATGGACTCTTCACAACTCAATGACTCTTCACAAGTGCAACTCGACTTTTCACGATTAGATTCTTCGCTGATGGACTCTTCACGATTACTATAGGATTCTTCACTATTGGACTCTTCACTAATGGACTCTTCACTCTTGGGCTCTTCACAGGATTCTTCACGATTGGACTCTTCACTATTGGGCTCTTCACGATTATAGCAGGATTCTTCACGATTGGACTCTTCACTATTGAGCTCTTTGCGATTACAACTGGATTCACGATTGGACTCATCACTAATGGACTCATCACTAATGGACTCATTACTAATGGACTCATCACTAATGGACTCATAACTAATGGACTCTTCACGATTACATCAGGATGCACGATTGGACTCATCACTACTGGGCTCTTCACGATTACATCCGAATTCACGATTGAACTCATCACTAATGGACTCTTCACTATTGGCTTCTTCACGATTACATCAGGATATACGATTGGACTCATCACTACTGGGCTCTCCACGATTACATCTGAATTCAGGATTGGACTCATCACTAATCGACTCTTCACTATTGGGCTCTTCACGATTACGACAGGATTCTTCACGATTGGATTGTTCACTAATGGACTCTTCACGATTAATTCACTAATGGACACGATTAGACTGTTCACTAATGGACTTTTTACTACTGCGGTCTTTGTTAAAGCACTTGCCTCTAATGGAATTTTTATTTCCTTAGCCCTAACAATTTTATTCTTAAGCGCTAACTCTAATGCACCTACATCATCATCATCATCTACCTTCTCCATTTTCTCATAGCACACTCCTATTGGCTCTCTCCCTACTGGCGCAATGCAATCATCGGTCTCGCTTCCCAGCACCATTTTGTATACCTCATGATTGGGCTCTACACCAGACTTCACTCTCTCATCACGAACCATCGATACCATCATTTTCATTATTTCATCTTCTCGGCATCTGCTTTCCAAATACATTCTGTATAACTCTTGTAGTTCACTCATATTGTTTTTTGTTATTGAAATGTCACAAACATAATCTCACACTTTCTGATTCGTCTCTAAAATATCTTTATGTATATCCCTGGTAATCCTTGAGTAATCTTTGAGTAATCCCACTTCTGAATTATTAACTCTACCGTATTTATTATAAACACAATGTTCTCTTGGTCACTTTATTTACTCAACTACACCCTAGTCAATCCTCTAGTCAATATTGGAATACCCCGTGTTCATACACTACGTTCTCCATTATACGCATTATATACTATTGTTTTACATATTACCCAACGCCTACTAGATTCCTGTCATCTAATGATAGTTAACAATAGTATAGATATTGAGTTAAAAAATATTATTTAATTACGTTTATATTTGTCTGTTATTGGATTAACCATTTTAACATTAAAGTGGTGGCCATCTTCTCCCTCCGAAGTGGTAGCGTTGCTCCGAAAGATGTCATTTGGAAGCAATTATTATATTTCTGGATGTTAGATAAGATGTGTTTAGAGTCATTGGTCATTCCAAAAATAAGTGAGTGTAATGGATCAGGCGGTGGTACCAATTGTGGCAACTTCACCTTACCGCCAGCACAACATAGTCCTGCAGATTCATCATTGTATTTTAAGGCTTTACAGTGCTGACAAATGATCGACATGTCTCCAATTTTTACAAATTTGTGGGCACTGTAATCTATTTCCGGATTATAAGAGAATGCTGCTCGCTCCAGGTTGACTGAAGCATTGCTTCTGCGAATTCGAGAATTTTCATTTTTGCGTGCTCGCTGCTGTTGCTATCGATTTGCAGCAACTTGTTCTCTAAACTCAAGCAAATCTGTCATTCAAAATCATTTTATTTTATTATGATAAGAATAATATCCATGTAATAATTACAAAAAATCTGATTAAATATAAAGCAAAAACTGTTAATATATAATAAGAAATAGTGGATTTTGTAACGAATTTTATTATAAATATAAATATAAAATTGCTAGTATTGTTAAGTAATTACATTTTTGGAAACTGAAGTAGTTATATTAAAAATTATCTTGAAAATTATTATATACATATTTGTAACGCTAGTATCAAACTAAACTTAATATTTTATATGCATTTAAATTGTAGAAAATTATTTATAATTACTTATGTAAGAAATTTTTCACATTTTTCATATCTTTAATACATATTCGGTGTACACAGTAATATATCACAATCTTTCTACTAAAATGTTTGATTTAATTTAAATAATTTGAATTTAATAATTTTAATCAATATGTTAAACATCATCTTCATTCTTACATTTATCAAAATATATAGTGTTTCTGACGTTGTCCCGATGCCTTTGAGAACTTCTTCTAAAAGTTCCCTGAATTCTTGCATTTCGTTAAAAATGTTCTCAAGACTTCTTTCAACTTTGTTCAGTTTGTTGTTGATTTCTTCTTTCGTTTTAGACATTTTATAAGAAATATTTTTAAAATTAAATAATGAAAATTACTGTTCAATATCTGCTTGCAGACTGAGTAAAAATTGAACTGATTGGAATCTGGCTATCATTATTATCAGTCTCCATCTGCCCATCAGTGCGGTTATTACGCGAATTACGTTTGTGGGGTGGTCCCACATATAAAAATCAAGACACTACAATTATAAATGAAAAATAAAGTTTATTACAAAATAAATATAATAATTTACACAGTCTTCTTGGGTATTCTTCGGTTGGACTTCCTAGTTTTTCCAGGTGTTGACTAATTTGGCGCTGCTGCTTTTAATGTCTTCTTTAACAGAAGCTCGAATTCCTAATAAAATAATTGGTAGAGAATCCATCAATGACGGGTCTGCATGGCACATGAGGGCTGTTTGCAGTGGCCTGTGTGCATTTTCAATCAATCCATTCGATTGCGGGTGATATGCTGTAGTAGGAGTGTGGGAAATTCCTAGTAGTTTGGTTACGCCTTGAAAAACATCTGAACAGAATTGCCGTCCTTGGTCGCTTGTTACTTGAGATGGAACACCAAAGCGTGAAATCCAAGAATACAAGAAAGCCCAGGTTACACTTTCTGCGGTAATATCTGATAGAGGAAAAACTTCAAGTCAATGTGAACATGCAAAAATCTGGCGGGTGGCACAGTGGTGTGACTATATGCCGAACAATTTTGGAGCGTTGACATGAGATGCAGCTTCGAGCCCAGGTTCTACAATCCTTGCGAATGACAGGCTAAACAAATCTATCCGTGATGAGTTTAGTTGTGGTTTTTATACCTGGATGAGATAGATTGTGCAGAGTATTATAAATGTGTCGTCTTTGTTCAGCAGGAACATAAGGACGTAATCGATTCCTGGAATAGCGATGCGTTTCAGGTTGAGAGCAATATCTGATTTTAAGAGCGTTACAAGTTCTTCATCTTCGTCTTGCGATTTAGCAATAACGGAGTGATCCAAAGGCGATGTTATGGCTTCTGCTCTTGAGAAAGCGTCGGCTACAATGTTTTGTTGTCCACTAACATAGCGAACATCTGTTCTAAACTGTGACAAGAAACTTAATTGATTTAATTGTATTGGCGGCAGCTTGTCTTTTCGTTGGGAAAAGGTGTGAATTAAAGGTTTGTAGTCAGTAAACCAAATGAAATGTCTGCCTTCCAGTAAGCTTCAAAAATCTTGCACTGCTTCGTATCCAGCCAAAAGTTCTCGATAATATGCTGGCCAAAGTTGTTGTTTCTCAGATAGTTTTTTTTTGAAAAGAAGCCCAAAGGTTGCCAAGTGCCATTGATGTACTGCTGTAATACTGCACCGATAGAATGGTTGGATACATTGCCAAATAATGCTATTTGCGCATTTGGAACAGGGTGTGCTAGTAATGTTGCTTTAGCCAATTCTTTCTTACAAGTCTCGAAGTTATCTTGAAGCTGTGGGGTCCAAGAAATTGGTTGTGATCCAGATTTGGTAGATCCTGAGAGCAGCTTGTGTAGCGGAGCAAGAAATTCAGCTGTGAGGAATAAACCTACGATAATAATTAATCGTTCCTATGAAGCGTCGCAGCTTTGAGTAGGTTGCCGGTAGCGGACATTCTTGGAGATCGTTGATACGGTCTGGTGGTGGCAAAGTTCCATCTTTAGAAATTTCATAACCAAGAAATGTAACTTTGGGTGCACCTAATAAGCACTTCGCTGGATTTATGACAACGCCGTGGTCTTTCAGGCGTTGAAATAATCGGCGGAGATGATCTTGGTGTTCTTCTAGCGATGTAGATGATATAAGAATATCATCTAGGTATGCGTAACAAAAATCCAGATCTTGTGTAACCTCATCTATAAATCGCTGAAATGTTTGTGCTGCAGTCCTTAGTCCAAAAGTCATATACGGGAACTTAAACAGCCCAAAGGGTGTTATTATTGCTGTTTTTGCAATATCATCAGGGTGGAATGGAATTTGCTGAAAGGCTTTTACTAAGTCGATCACTGAAAATATAGTACATCCAGCTAAATTATGGGCGTAGTCAGCAATATGACAAACAGGATATTTGTCTGGAATTGTGCGTGAGTTGAGCAGCCGATAATTTCCGCATGGACGCCACGTCGAATTCTCTTTCAGATGTAGAGATGAAGACCAAGAACTATCGGAGGGTCTTGCAATGCCTAATTCTACCATATTCTTAAATTCTTCTTTGGCTACGCGAAGTAATTCTGGCTTGAGGCGCCGTGATCTAGAAGAAACTGGAGGTCCTGGAGTGGTTCTGATATAATGAAATGTTTTGTGTGTGCTTTCTTGACTTAAGCCTGATGGTCTGGTGATGGATAGAAAATCAGCTAATAATTTATTGTATGCACTCTCTCTAAATATAGACTTGACACTTTGTATCCGAGAGAATGTGACACATCCTGGAGATGACAGCTATGTCAGGTTGTCAGGTAGACGAGAATTCTTTATATCGATAATGATATTGTAGTACGCCAAAAAGTCTGCTCCAAGTATAGGCATTGTTACGTCTGCTACGATGAATCTCCAAGTAAAATTTCTTCTTAGTCCAAAATCTAATTGTAAAATAATATCCCCGTACGTGCGTATGTTGGTTCCATTGGCTGCAGACAAAGTATAGTTTAGTTGTGGATTAAGTTTAGCAGTTAAGCGCCTTGGATACACGCAAATGTCTGCACCTGTGTCGACCAAAAACTGTACCTTAGTTCTGCGATCACTTATGAAGAGGCGACGGCTTGATGAAGAGCAAGGATTGGTCGCCATCACTCCTTGCCGTTGGAGTTTTTCTCTCTGAACGAACAATGACTCTCGCATTTTCTTGCTTTCTTTCCGAATTTGGCGTGGTACCAACATAATGTATTTCGGTTGCGCGATCTAGAAGCACTTTGCTGATAGGTTGAGTGTGCTACGATAGGTAAACTTGGCTAATTGCTCTGTAAGATCTTCCACACGCTGTGTTAGTGGATCATTTTTATCAATTAGTATTTGTATGGTGTCTTGCTGTTGGTTGTTACTAGTTGTTGGAATTACTGGCGGTTGTGCAATCTCACATATTTTGTCGGCGAGCGATGCAAGTTCTTCTAGGTCTGCATTGATCTGGGTTTGCAATATTTGTTGAGTCTGTACCGGTAGTCGTTGAATCCAGATTTCTCGTAGGAGTGAATTGTCGACTGTATTGTTCCGACCAACGAACGAAGGTGACGTAGGAACTGAGAAGGACTTCGATCACCAAGTTCTTCTTGCAGAAGTAATTGTCTTATCCTTTGCCGTTCGGAAATTGATAGCCTTTTGATTAATTCCTCCTTTAGTTTTATGTATTTATTCTCTGCAGGCGGAGAGTTTATTACGTCTTCTACTTGGAGTAAATATTTGCATTCTAAGTGAGCTATTGCATATTCATATTTAGCCAGGTCATTGATGATGCGGCATCGAGAAAATATTGCATCGACTATTGTGAACCACAATGTTGGTTTCTCACTCAAAAATGGCGGTAGATGCGGAGTGCGTTAGATTGCATCCTGTTCACCTTTAGAGTCCTGCATGTTTTTATTCATTACTTGTATTTTCTTGTCCTCTGTGCGGATAGTCCACTATGGTAGTTCAGTTCACACGCTATGTGGTCCAATCCAGCGTCGGGGTCACCAATTAAATATAAAATTGCTAGTATTGTTAAGTAATTACATTTTTGGAAACTGAAGTAGTTATATTAAAAATTATCTTGAAAATTATTATATACATATTTGTAACGCTAGTATCAAACTAAACTTAATATTTTATATGCATTTAAATTGTAGAAAATTATTTATAATTACTTATGTAAGAAATTTTTCACATTTTTCATATCTTTAATACATATTTGGTGTACACAGTAATATATCACAATCTTTCTACTAAAATGTCTGATTTAATTTAAATAATTTAAATCAATATGTTAAACATCATCTTCATTCTTACATTTATCAAAATATATAGTGTTTCTGACGTTGTCCCGATGTCTTTGAGAACTTCTTCTATCAACATATGATGGATTATTATGAACTTTTAAAAATTGTTCATCTTCATTTGTCTCCAAATTGTTTAAAAGTTCCCTGAATTCTTGCATTTCGTTAAAAATGTTCTCAAGACTTCTTTCAACTTTGTTCAGTTTTTTGTTGATTTCTTCTTTCGTTTTAGACATTTTATAAGAAATATTTTTAAAATTAAATAATGAAAATTACTGTTCAATATCTGCTTGCAGACTGAGTAAAAATTGAACTGATTGGAATCTGGCTATCATTATTATCAGTCTCCATCTGCCCATCAGTGCGGTTATTACGCGAATTACGTTTGTGGGGTGGTCCCACATATAAAAATCAAGGCACTACAATTATAAATGAAAAATAAAGTTTATTACAAAATAAATATAATTTACACAGTCTTCTTGGGTATTCTTCGGTTGGACTTCCTAGTTTTTCCAGGTGTTGACTAATTTGGCGCTGCTGCTTTTAATGTCTTCTTAACAGAAGCTCGAATTCCTAATAAAATAATTGGTAGAGAATCCATCCATGACGGGTCTGCATGGCACATGAGGGCTGTTTTCAGTGGCCTGTGTGCATTTTCAATCAATCCATTCGATTGCGGGTGATATGCTGTAGTAGGAGTGTGGGAAATTCCTAGTAGTTTGGTTACGCCTTGAAAAACAGCTGAACAGAATTGCCGTCCTTGGTCGCTTGTTACTTGAGATGGAACACCAAAGCGTGAAATCCAAGAATACAAGAAAGCCCAGGTTACACTTTCTGCAGTAATATCTGATAGAGGAAAAACTTCAAGCCAACGTGTGTAACGGTCTATAGCGGTAAATAGGTATTTGAAACCTTTTGATTGTGGAAGTGGTCCGACAATGTCAATGTGAACATGCAAAAATCTGGCGGATGGCACTTTGAACTCTCCAAGTGGTGTGACTATATGCCGAACAATTTTGGAGCGTTGACATGAGATGCAGCTTCGAGCCCAGGTTCTACAATCCTTGCGAATGACAGGCCAAACAAATCTATCCGTGATGAGTTTAGTTGTGGTTTTTATACCTGGATGAGATAGATTGTGCATAGTATTAAAAATGTGGCGTCTTTGTTCAGCAGGAACATAAGGACGTAATCGATTTTGAGGTATGTCGCAATATAATTGTTCTTTGGTTCCTGGAATAGCGATGCGTTTCAGGTTGAGAGCAATATCTGATTTTGAGAGCGTTACAAGTTCTTCATCTTCGTCTTGCGATTTAGCAATAACGGAGTGATCCAAAGGCGATGTTATGGCTTCTGCTCTTGAGAAAGCGTCGGCTACAATGTTTTGTTGTCCACTAACATAGCGAACATCTGTTGTAAACTGTGACAAGAAACTTAATTGATTTAATTGTATTGGCGGCAGCTTGTCTTTTCGTTGCGAAAAGGCGTGAATTAAAGGTTTGTGGTCAGTAAACCAAATGAAATGTCTGCCTTCCAGTAAGCTTCGAAAATCTTGCACTGCTTTGTATCCAGCCAAAAGTTGTAGATAATATGCTGGCCAAAGTTGTTGTTTCCCAGATAGTTTTTTTGAAAAGAAGCCCAAAGGTTGCCAAGTGCCATTGATGTACTGCTGTAATACTGCACCGATAGAATGGTTGGATACATCGCTAAATAATGCTATTTGAGCATTTGGAACAGGGTGTGCTAGTAATGTTGCTTTAGCCAATTCTTTCTTACAAGTCTCAAAGTTATCTTGAAGCTGTGGGGTCCAAGAAATTGGTTGTGATCCAGATTTGGTAGATCCTGAGAGCAGCTTGTGTAGCGGAGCAAGAAATTCAGCTGTGAGGAATAAACCTTCGATAATAATTAATCATTCATATGAAGCGTCGCAGCTTTGAGTAGGTTGCCGGTAGCGGACATTCTTGGAGATCGTTGATACGGTCTGGTGGTGGCAAAGTTCCATCTTTAGAAATTTCATAACGAAGAAATGTAACTTTGGGTGCACCTAATAAGCATTTCGCTGGATTTATGACAACGCCGTGGTCTTTCAGGCTTTCACTAAGTCGATCACTGAAAATATAGTACATCCAGTTAAATTATGGGCGTAGACAGCATATGACAAATAGGATATTTGTCTGGAATTGTGCGTGAGTTGCGCAGCCGATAATCTCCGCATGGACGCCACGTCGAATCCTCTTTCAGATGTAGAGGTGAAGACCAAGAACTATCGGAGGGTCTTGCAATGCCTAATTCTACCATATTCTTAAATTCTTCTTTAGCTACGCGAAGTAATTCTGGCTTGAGGCGCCGTGGTCTAGAAGAAACTGGAGGTCCTGGAGTGGTTCTGATATAATGAAATGTTTTGTGTGTGCTTTCTTGACTCAAGCTTGATGGTCTGGTGATGGATAGAAAATCAGCTAATAATTTATTGTATGCACTATCTCCAAATATAGACTTGACACTTTGTATCCGAGAGAATGTGACACATCCTGGAGATGACAGTGATGTCAGGTTGTCATGTAGACGAGAATTCTTTATATCGATAATGATATTGTAGTACGCCAAAAAGTCTGCTCCAAGTATAGGCATTGTTACGTCTGCTACGATGAATCTTCAAGTAAAATTTCTTCTTAGTCCAAAATCTAATTGTAAAATAATATCCCCGTACGTGCGTATGTTGGTTCCATTGGCTGCAGACAAAGTATAGTTTAGTTGTGGATTAAGTTTAGCAGTTAAGCGCCTTGGATACACGCAAATGTCTGAACCTGTGTCGACCAAAAACTGTACCTTAGTTTTGCGATCACTTATGAAGAGGCGACGGCTTGATGAAGAGCAAGGATTGGTCTCCATCACTCCTTGCCGTTGGAGTTTTTCTCTCTGAACGAACAATGACTCTCGCATTTTCCTGCTTTCTTTCCGAATTTGGCGTGGTACCAACATAATGTATTTCGGTTGCGCGATCTAGAAGCACTTTGCTGATAGGTTGAGTGTGCTACGATAGGTGAACTTGGCTAATTGCTCTGTAAGATCTTCCACACGCTGTGTTAGTGGATCATTTTTATCAATTAGTATTTGTATGGTGTCTTGCTGTTGGTTGTTACTAGTTTCTGGAATTACTGGTTTGTGGTTGTGCAATCTCACATATTTTGTCGGCGAGCGATGCAAGTTCTTCTAGGTCTGCATTGATCTGGGTTTGCAATATTTGTTGAGTCTGTACCGGTAGTCGTTGAATCCAGATTTCTCGTAGGAGTGAATTGTCGACTGTATTGTTCCGACCAACGAACGAAGGTGACGTAGGAACTGAGAAGGACTTCGATCACCAAGTTCTTCTTGCAGAAGTAATTGTCTTATCCTTTGCTGTTCGGAAATTGATAGCCTTTTGATTAATTCCTCCTTTAGTTTTATGTATTTATTCTCTGCAGGCGGAGAGTTTATTACGTCTTCTACTTGGAGTAAATATTTGCATTCTAAGTAAGCTATTACATATTCATATTTAGCCAGGTCATTGATGATGCGGCATCGAGAAAATATTGCATCGACTATTGTGAACCACAATGTTGGTTTCTCACTCAAAAATGGCGGTAGATGCGGAGTGCGTGAGATTGCATCCAGTTCACCTTTAGAATCCTGCATGTTTTTATTCATTACTTGTATTTTCTTGTCCTCTGTGCGGATAGTCCACTATGGTAGTTTAGTTCACACGCTATGTGGTCCAATTCAGCGTCGGGGTCACCAATTATGTGGGGTGGTCCCACATATAAAAATCAAGACACTACAATTATAAATGAAAAATAAAGTTTATTACAAAATAAATATAATAATTTACAAAGTCTTCTTGGGTATTCTTTGGTTGGACTTCCTAGTTTTTCCAGGTGTTGACTGCTCGACCTGTAGAGGATAAAAGAGAGCGAGAATGGTAGCTGCTTTCGTTATATACCTGGTAGCCTAACCCCCTCCACACATTAGGATCCCTAATAGTGTGGAAGCTAGTGTAGCTCTTTACTACTATTTCTCAATAGTAGGAGACCTAGTGTCGCTGCACGTTTTAGGCGTGTTAATCGACTTCGACGACCAATGTCAGGTCTATTTCTTCTCGGCATCGTGTACAGCTGGTATCAGATTTATATAGTATAGATATACTACTGTATATAGGGTTTGTGTTCTCCTAAATCACACTAAAACACTATAGTTCTTAAGTAACTCTGTATTCGAGTTTGTGATTCTCCTAAATCACACTAAAATACTATACTTCTTCAATAACTCTGTATTCGAGTTTGTGATTCTCCTAAATCACACTAAAACACTACACTTCTTCAATAACTCTGTATTCTCACTATCTTTCACAATAACTTTGATTCGGCATTAAGCTTCAAACCATAGATAAAAGAGAGTAATCAAACAAAGCATTAATCCTTATGTTAACTAATCAACCAATATTACTTATATCATAGTCTACTTCATACATCAATGTTCGCACTGATGACCGTTGCATTCAAATTTAACTTATTACTAACATAAGCTTAAAAAAATGTATGAAACAGATAACTTAAAAAATAACGCAAACACATAGAAAAAATTGATTATAAGAAAATATGATGCACATAAGAAAGTAATAAAAAGATTAAATGATAATCAAAGTAACACATAATCATAATGTGTAATTTAAACATAATTTTCCTCAAAACTTTAATTTTTTTCAGCTTGTTTCTTGTTCTAATTCTTAAAATATATTAAAAAATTCTACTAAATTAAATAAAATGTTAAAAACTTTAAAACAAATAATTAGTAAAAAATTCGTTGCTTAAAATTTATAACACGACATTTATGTAAAATGTATGTCACCAACTTGATACTAAAATTCAAATCGGATACTCCGTTCTCTCAAAAAGTCGATTTCTATTTTCCGCACTCTTTGCTGCATATATTCGAAACGGCTGGATCTGCCTTTGCCAAAAACTAATCAGCTCTTTTCCCTATCGATAGGAATCGAATGTTTTTTGAACCATTCAAATCGGTTGATCCGTGCGCCCGAAAACGTGACTGGAAATTTGTATCCATACATACATACACACACACATCCATTTTTTCTGAGGTATGCCGAAATGTTCAAAAACCTTCAAAACGTCGAGAAATGTAAAAAATTTCAATTCGAATTTTCCGCCCATTACAATAACTTACCCTACGGGAAGTTAATA
This sequence comes from Ctenocephalides felis, assembly GCF_003426905.1. NCBI lineage: Eukaryota > Metazoa > Arthropoda > Insecta > Siphonaptera > Pulicidae > Ctenocephalides > Ctenocephalides felis. The sequence goes on along the minus strand of NW_020537649.1, from coordinate 164,690 downwards.
ATCATAAAAATCGTCGATTTTTTTTTTAATTTTATTACAAGAAAAGGCCCGGCCGGCCGATCTCTACCAAAAACTAATCAGCACGATTCCCAACCAATATCTTTCGAACGGTTTTTGAATATTCAAAATCGATTCAGAATTGCGGGCTAAAACGTAGACAAAAAATTTTTCACTTCTCTGCGATTTATAAAGAAACGGCTTGGCCGATCGTCGCACAAAATTGTTAAACGATAGTTCTCATCGAGATACTTCGAGTGGATTTTAAATTTTTGAAATCGGTCCAGCCGTTTTTGAGAAAACGTCGATTTACGGCAAAAAATCTGTTCACATACACGCACACACACACATACACACCCACATACACACGCACGCATACTATTCCAAATTTGGTCTCATTCGATTCAGAATGGCTTGAAACGTCGAGAAAACATAAAACTTACCTTCGGGAAGTTAATAAATTTCAATGAGTTTATTTTGATTTTCCTTTTTTGCAACCGCGTATCCAAATAACTGGCATCTTTGTTATCACCCTGACTTGTATATAGTATGCTCGAAAAGTAATTGAAAAAGACCCGATCAATAACAGCATTTGTATCTGAACAATATAAGAAAAAATTTGTAAAAATTTTATTATTACCATGTGGAATATGTTTAACTTTTTTAATTTTTTCATTGCTAATTGGAATGCTGGAAAAACTTCCTTCTATGCGTAGATTGCCTATGTAATAAACGCAAATTCGTACTGCTGATACTTTCCATCCTTGTGTGAACTGTGACATTTGTCAAACCCGAAAAATATAAATATCATGGACCATATAACTACAAAACTCATTCTAGTATTGCAATGAAAAACTTGTATTGTAAATATAATAGATTGTACTGTATATATTCGAAATGATTACTTCCATATTTATTTAAACTGTACTTATGTGGATGTCACATAACATAATGTGAGCTTTATAAGCAATTGTCAAACAACTTTGTTTCCAAAGATCTTGTACTTGCATGTACACATAATTGAGATTTTTATGAAAATAATTTCTAAAATTACTATCTGTGTTATAATCCAATTTTCTTATTCATATCGCTGTCTATTATAACTTGCAATAAGTGATTAGACAGAAATGTCTATGGTGTCCGGACACCATATTCGAAGGGGCCCCTTCGATGAATTCCAAATTAGGATTTTAATTTGAATAACCTAAATGCAATAATAATATATTTCAGAAAATGTTTTGGTAACACATTATTCACATTAAACCAATATGTACTTGCACAGCACAGCGTTTGAAACAAAATTATTTATTCATTCTTTCATAAGCAAGCCTTAATCAATAAGAATGTATTATTTCAAGCTTTTGATAAAAGAATACAAAAAGGCAGTGAGCAAACACTTGAGATTTAAATACAAACCTCATATAAATCAAAATAAGCACACTTATTAACATTTAAAAATATATAAAATTAAAAAAATAACACATAATCTGTTTTAACTTTGTTTTGACATATGAGTAGTATTCATCTGTCATTTGAATAATATTGTGTGGGAAGCCATTTTGAATCAAGTGCTATTTACCAAAAATTTTCAAATTAAAAATGTAAAGTTTCTAAGCGGATTTGAAATATTTTCTCACCTTTTGGACTTTCTCTGGATTGGCACGAATTTTTCAAGGCTAAGACTGGCCAAATCGGTTTAGCCGTTTTCGAGTTTTACTAAGACATTTGAGAGAACTCCATTTTTATATATAGATATCTACAAAAAAAATTCAGCCAATTCTAAAATGTCAAGGTATGGTTGGTGTATCAAAAGAGGCTATGTGTTTTTGATAAAAACCATTATCAGGTCATGACATTTTTATAGTTTTGAAATCATAATTTTTAATACTTTTTTATAACACATAGAAATATCTTTTTAATTATTTACATATTTCTATACTGGTGACCTACGACATCTACAATGATTGAAGATAGTTACAAGAATTGAAATAAGAAAATATTGACTTTTGTGCAACGCCCTAATCACTGGTCTTCAGTTGGCTACTTAAAAGGTATGCCCAGTCCTCGGTTCATCTCGGGTTAACTCATATACTCTAGTCGTGACACCGGACTTCTGTTGGCATACTCATTCTGTATGTCCAGACCTCGAGTTATCGCTGATACCAAAAAGTTCACTGGAATCGCAATTCAACCTCTCTTTTTGTCTTTGACTCACCAAATCGTCTTTTGATACTCAAGACTTTGGAACTGGATTTGGATTGTATGTTGTTTTTTAGAACTGGATTTAGATACTTCATCCAAGTTGTTCTCATCGAATCCAGTCATTCAAACAGTAAGCTCTTATGAAGATTTAGACAAATCAATCCTGCACTATTGAATCAACTGCCCTCATCTACCCAACTGCCCGAAATACTCCATCGACAAGTTTGTAATATGTTTTACTAACTTCGATTATTAGGCCAGAGGACTCTATTCCAGTTGTGGTGGACTGCGATTGGTTCATACCTTCCTGAATTTGAGATTCAAACCTCTGGTACAATCTGCCTTCCCACCAAATAAATATAATGTGTTGATATGCATATTTAAACTAGTGTGAGGTCAAAACTGGGCTGGGAGTTTTGTGTGGGAATTAAAAGAGGCCATGGGTTTTTGATAAAAATAATTATTATGTCATGACATTTTTATAGTTTTGAAATCATAATTTTTAATAAATTTTTTATAACACATAGAAATATCTTTTTACTTATTTACATATTTCTATAACTATTTTTCTGTGGAAAACATTATTAATTATACTACCCACAAAACTTAATGGCAAACCTAACTTTAATAATTTATCCAACAAAATATTAGGTATTACATTGTTATAAGCTCCCTTTATATCACTAAATAGTGCTACGACATATGCATTTTTAGAAAATGCCAGATATATGTCATTAATAAATATACTTAGATTATCTATTGTACTATTTTTTTTTGAAACCATATTGAGTTCTTGGAAATATTTTATTATGTTCCAATCACCATTCTAGTCTCCTCTTCATCATACTATCTGTTTTCTTATTCTAGATTTTTTCTTGTTACCATTTTGTGAACGGTTTACTTAATATATCATTTTCTAATTCCACATATCCATTTAAATCTTCACCAATATTGTAACTAACTCCTGCTGGTGCTATTTTGCCTACTAGAACATCTAACACATCATCACTACATTTTGATATATTTCCCGATTCACCCATATTTATCATAGCTCTCACCATTTTGAAAAAATTCCTAGCGATTGTTTTAGGTTTTATATTATTTATATAATATTATTTTTACAATTCCATTTTCTTACTGATTTATTCACATTTTTGTCATTTTTCACATTAAGTTCAACATGGATTGGAAAATGGTCAGAACCCAGTGACTCCTTTTGCACTTCTCAACTTATCTTATTTATTATTTCTGATGAGCATAAAGTTATATCAACCGCCGTTTTTGTATTTATCAATATCATAGTCGGACTCCCATTGTTAACTAAATGTAGAATGTTTTCCTTCAATGATCCAATATTCATTACTATATCTGTCACTATATGAGCAACCCCA